>NC_079426.1:12702263-13002263 GCF_026213295.1 Gadus chalcogrammus | reverse complement strand
CAAAACCTGAATCCTTCTCAAGCCAACCCCTTCGTTTGTATTTGTATAGGTTGCAAGCTATATTATTTCGCCTATTTATAGGAAGCCAACCAGCCCACGTATTATAAAGGAGTTATAATGATTCACTTTCTTGTTTTATATATACATGTATACACCTATAATTTACTTCAAAGCTGTGAATGGATGCTGGCCTTGCGTAAGTGTCGTGCACCATGCCTATTTTTGTCCTCTGTGCTGACCTCTGACCTCGTGCATGTCTCAGCATGTGTTGCTTAAAGGAATGAGCAGGCATACAAGCGATCTGTTTGTCCCGGCACCACGGTCCATGTCTCTTTTGGATGAGAGGAACGTCACCAAGAGGGCCGGAACATCCGAGAGATTCGTAGGATTCACGTTGCATAGGGTGTTTTTTTGTTTTGTTATTTGCGAGTGTATTCATGCATGCATTCTGTATTGAAACCATGCACAGGGGGCTGTAAAATTGCTTTGACACCGCAGTGGTCTTGAACCCCATCGCAACCACTTTAAATAATTCACCAATCACAGAATTATAAATGTGCCGGAGCACCATTGCTGCACTAGAACTGTTTCACTCCGTTGTAGCCCACTGTAGACCGCGGCGCGACGGAACCTAGGTTTTTACGTTGAAGGAAAGACCGCAACACTCAGTAGATTTACTTTTGATTCTGTGATTACGGTGTATATTGTGTAGCCTTTTTTTTCCGTTAATTTTTTTTGCCATTCTATGATTGATAAGATGTTCTGATGTAGCTGCTTGGCGCTAAAATAACTCACGGTGATATGAAGAAACACGTATTCTCTGTGCGTAAAGACTAGAACACGATCCAGGCGCAAAGGACGCGTAAACACTTGAATTTGAAGGAGTCAGATTGGGAATATCAGAATGGATTAGATCTATTTAGCTTGCAAAAGTAAAGAAAAATCGCTTAACGCCGTTCAAAATTAGCAGTATAGTTACAAAACTTGAAGATCCTCACTATCAGATCGCGAGATTGTTGTGATATTAATCTTATCTCTTCTGCCTAACATGTAACAGATAACACTCATGTGAAGTTTAACACATTTAACCTTCCAACTCGGGCTCACCGAGGTGCTATCCATGGACACTGTTTCACCAATAAAATGTGTATTTCAAAGAACATCATTTCTGTGTTTTATGGTCGAATTCCCACATTTATTCACAAGACATCTAATATTTCAATTTCATTTGAATCTAAGGCTTGCAAATAATAATGCGGTATAGGACCAATTCCTTTAGAATGTATGGTAGACTTCAGGGAGACCAGGTGGCAATATATCAAAGTGTCTAGAATATGATCAAGAATATTCTATTCACACTGTTAACTGAATAGATTAAGAAATTAAGAAACATGTTAAGTAATGTTTTTAAAATTCTCACCTTAAAGGCCTCAATGTTCTGTGTTTGAAACCCATCTCTGTTCCTCCAAATGAATAGATGTTCCCTACCTTCGTGCCAAGAACTTGTGTGAAGGAACATTGCTACCAAGTGGCGTAAAAAAGAATAGCATGTTGAAAACAGAAAAAATCAAATTATTGATGTAATGTGTTTACTTGGCCTATATTTGGGATACAAAGATTCAATATATCGATTAAAGGAATCTCATTTGAGGACCTCAAACGACTTTTATCACCAGTTCCTTTTTTCAGAAAGCAGAATTTTGCATCAATCTATCAAAAAGGTTGATGTGGTTATATGTATAGCCTACATAGCCTGTATGCAATTTGTTTATAAATATTCTTCATGTCAATAACTGGTATTATGGGGCACTATGACTAGACATTGGCACAAGGACCTACTCACTTTAAAATGTAACCAAACTATATACTTGTGATTAATTGCTTGGATTGATTGGCATTCCTTTAGCTTTACTTCTCCTAGCGGCCGGATGTATAATAACATGAGCCCGTTGTGCGGCACCCTTTGATTACGTCACGTCATCTATGTGTGTCACCGATGTCAAGAGCCGATACAAAGTTATTCAAGATTTAGCATTATACTTATGAAGAGAGTCCGTTATTCTAACATTTGAATGAATTCGATTTTACTGCAAATAAAATTAGTTAAGGGTACGGTAAGGTTTGACTAACTTATTCGGTAGTTCGCCTTTGATCGCACGTGTGTGCAGCATCGCCTAAAGCGCACGCGCACATGCACAACATACCTCCACGGACGAAGTGCTTTCATCAACTGCGCCCAGAAGAAATCGGCCAATGTGAGTATTAAGAAGTAGGCCAAACACAAAATAGAGTAGGCCTAAAACGTTGAAAACCCTGCGAGTATTTCCGTTATAGAAGAAAATGTATTTGATTTAGAAGGATAATAGACTATCCTATCAATCAAATAGGCCCACTTACTCTTACACTTATATCAGGACCATGCATGTCACTGTTTCACCTGTCCAATCTCTACCTGGAGTTATCCTTGACTCACAACGAACTATTTAAATAACCTAAATAGTTGGGATAAAAATATAATAGACGGGAGAAAACAACCTTGCAGATGGATCTACTGTAGCTACAATGTTGTAATGTGGAGCGAAGGCTATTACAACAAAGGTATCGCTATGATCAGATATTTTAAATATTTTAAAACGCGCATTTCAAAGAAGTCACGCCCCCTAGTTGAACAAGTGGAATCTGAACCTAAACGCGCCTCTTGTTATTTAATAACAGCCAACATTTAGGAGCCTAGTTATTCCTAACAAGGACTACTGAAGCACCACTCAACCCTGCTCACCCGCCGTGTTTTAGCTCTGTGTGTGAGGGTCTCTATCTGCTTGTGTGTGTGTGTGTGTGTGTCTATCACTATCTGTGTGTGTGTCTCGAGCTGTATGTGTGTATGTGTCTGCATGTGTCTCTATCTATTTGTGTTCTTGTCTGTGTGTGTGTGTGTGTGTGTGTGTGTGTGTTTGTGAGGGTCTAACTGTTTGTGTATATTTGTCTATCTACCTGTGTCTGTGTGTGTGCGCGCGCCTACCTGTGTGTCTTTCTGCATGTGTCTGTATCTGCACATGTGTGGTTGTGTGTGAGGGGGCGGGACATCAGGGGGGAAGGAAGAGGTCATGTTCTATTTCCTGTGAAATGGCTCTGAAGAGGGGCCGTTGCTACGGCGATCTGCGGCAACAGATTCGTCGAGGGGCTCCTTCAATAGAGCGCATGTTAAAAGCGCACGGCAGGGAGAGAGCACACGTGCCATTGGTGGTTCCGTGCATGCTTCCCCCCCCCCCCCCCTCGACGGTGTTTAACGTTTATTACAGTTTGTTTACCTTGGAGACCCTCGGCTTAAATAATTGGTGATGACAAAGAGTCATGTTTGTGTAACCCTGAAACAAGTGGCCAGGTGTGCGGATGACCCACATACACACAAACACACACACACAGATGTAGACCACCACACAGACAGTTATAGACACACACATTTACAGAGAGACACGCAAACACACATACTCACACAGATGTAGACGCACACAGAAACACACTCACACTCTGAAGGGCACTTCACAGGTACCTGGTACAGTGGTGAATAGTGTTCAGTACAGTATGAAGTAATGAACAGTATGAATATATTATAGGAGCCAGTGAATATCAGGAAACACACGCATATCTTATAGTGGGTATAATTGGATAAAAATATAAAGCATAAAGAATGTATGTATGGTGTCATATCTTTCATTGTAATTCCTATGAGTTAACGTTACATGGTTACGGGTTAACTTGTGCCCCCCCCGTCTATCTGTAAAAATACAACTCTTAATTCACAACCTGTCTAATCCCTCTTTGTTTAACCTCCCTCCCAGCCCTAAGAGAAGACCCCCGCTCAGAGATCAGAGAAGTTGACACCCAGACAAACAGCTGTAATTACAGACATTAGCCTGTGTTTTGTCTCCAGCCTTCATTTCCAATGAGCCCGTAATGAATAAAAACACACGCGCGTGAGCGAACACACACACACACACACACACACACACACACACACACACACACACACACACACACACACACACGCGCACGCACACACGCACGCACGCACGCGCGCGCGCGCGCACACACACACACACACGAGCGTGAGAGACAAAAGAGTGATGCCGTCTTTTAGAGGACTTAAAGACACTGGCAGCAGCCCACACAGTGGTTTTATTAATAAAGTCCTCGGGTTTATCCACTGATTGGTATTGTGTGCCCTGATGGATTCTTTGCAGAGAATACAAATGCCCCTTTTTTTTGATGAAAAAATGGCAGCTCTCCTTTTTTTTCTCAAAGCCATATTTTGGCAGGAGTGATTATGGGGTTTGTGTTCAGATAAATACCGCCAAAACAATAGCGTGCAATCAGGACTTCATAAACTGGTGAAAAGGCCACAGACGAATTAATGAGGGTTCTTCTCAGTGCCAGGGGGAGACACACACACACAACCACTCACACTCTCTGATGGAATCACAGAAAGTCTATCACAGACATATTACAAGTAAATCGTTCTGGACGCATTTTATATCCAAACGAGGCGGTGGGAATAGGACTCTAACCATGTAATTTACTGCTTATTTGGTTGCTTGTTGTTAGTCAATACACTCAACACTTAACTGTTTGCAAACGAATTGGCTATCACTGTGACCATGGTGGTAAATGGTTAAATCTGTTAACTTTCGTATGTCATCAAACCAAAACAATTTGATGTGAAATGCATTTGCTGTGTCGAACAAATAAGGAAGGACTACATCCTCTTCATTCACCACATCCTATTTAGATGACCTACATTTTGCCTCTATTCTCCTTTCATCATAAAATCCTCTCCCCTCACAGAATATTTGAGCAAACGTGTGAAAAGATATTCAACATAAAGATGGTTTTATTGTAAAGGTTGTAGCGGCAGACTATGTCTTGCACGGCGGCACGGACTGGATGACCTTTTCCCCCACCCTATCCCCGCCACAGAAGTTGTATCTGTGTCAGAGAGAGAGAGGGAGAGAGAGAGAAAAATGTAACGGGGGGGTTAAAATTTGTATTTCATTCGCAAAAGACACTTGCTCTTTATAAAACAATGCTAATTTAATTTGTCTTTGATCGTGACTTTGCGTTTCAATGTATGCACTTTAACTTTTAATTCACAACTAAGGTTGTGCGATCTCTCCTGAGGGCAACATCCTCCCTAATCCCCATAGCAACGGATGCTTCAAGTTTCATGTTTAAGCAGTCGTTCACACCTAGTCTCATGGTGCCCTCTAGTGGTGAAACCTTTAAACTCTCGCTTTGACCGTCAATACAGTCCTAGAACCATGCAGTATTCTAAAATCGTATGGGAAGATTCTAAAATACTTTAAACGACTCTGGAACTTTCCTGATTCTGGATCAGGTTCTATAAAACTGGGAATGATTCCGGAACTTCCCGCTGTGAGAGATGAAGAAAACGGGAATGATTCTTGGCTTACGTCTTATTGTCCTTCCCGCGCACCAGCTCGATTCTGGAGGCACTGTATGTGGGCTTAATGGGGTTAAAGATATGGTTGTTCCATTGGAAGGTCATCTCCTTGATCTCGCCTACATCCTTGTCGGTGTTGATGAGCAACTCATAGAACCCTGGAGACAGCATGCCCCTGTGGGTGGAGGTTAAGTGTTAGACTTAGGAACACCAAATGTCTTTATAGGTAGCTCAAATTTATTTTATATTTTTCAAATTAACTCAACACAAATGTTTGATATATTTTATGAGGCGGTGGCACCAGGATTAGGTGGCACAATAATAACTATAACCACAAATGTACATGAAGGTTTCAGGGCAGTTAAATCTAACCTTTTGATTATTTAAATATATTTAGACATTTCTATCAGTAGACGCCATGGCCATATGTACAGAGGCTCAGAAATGTTAATCTGTACCAATCTGGAATAGAGTACAAACATGGTTGTAGTTTTTTGTCTTTTAGTTGTTTGGTTGGGCGTCTTACACATGGAGCTGGATAGACTCTGTCTCTTCGCGGTCTCCCTTCAGGGAGATATACATGAAGCCAGGGTTGGGCCAGACGGATCCTTCCAGCAGGACCTTGGCTCTGTAGCTGTACCCTGGAAACACACGATAGAAATGGGTGGTTTCCGAATCAGAAGTGGTGTGATTTCAGTAGGTTCCCATACAAGGTATTAGTTTCGGTACGTTGGTGCAAGAAGGAAATAAAAGATAATATTAGACCTTTTGTTCATTGTTGACATTGTTTATGTCGATATGCTTTGTTCAAGAGTTTTGTTCTTGTCCCCATGCTTGCAATCGACTGGCTCAGTTGACAATCTCGTTCTATATTCATTCAAATCACCAGGAAGTGAGCCCTTCATTTTGATTCAGAAGTGAATGATTAAGGCTTCGGTCCAATTGCTTAAAAAAAATCACTCCTTCCTATACTTACCTTCACCAATTGGTAACAAATGTTGCCCTGCACTCAGAATTCAGAATGATCACATTGCCTTGAACGTGGCCAACAACCTTTTTGTGTTACTACTAAAGTATTACACTTTTTGTAATAGTACTTAATACCAAAAGATATATCTTAGTCTTTGCTCCATAATAACATGTAATTATATTCAGCGTGAGTCACTTTGGATAACTTGGTATTACATTCATGCATTGGTACTTAGGACAAAAATGGCTGTTTTTTGTGTAACTAGGTATGACAGTCATGCATGGGTACTTACGACCAAAAGGCTCTTTTTTTCCTGTGGTGAGGAAGAACTTGGTCCCGGTGGGGACAGAGGTCAGGTTGAACTTGATAGCTGACTGACCCATCAGGGGACAGGAGGCCCCGGTACATGGGAAGCACATTCCCTGCAGAACACAGAGACCCGAGGAGACAATGACGTCCTCCGATATATATAGTTTGTACCGAACAACTTAATTGACGTGGCCTACAAAAAAATACTTTTTGGAGCTGGTTTGCATTTTTTGTCTACAAATTCTGAATCAGATGAAGGTCAAAAATACATAACGCCATTCTACAATGGTGTTGTGAAATATATATTTGTGCACACCATCTGGTTATGAAGTCATATCTATTAAACTATGATCATGGCATTTTATTTCCAGAGTGTGCCATGATCATATTTGAATAGATATGACCTTTATCACCAGACATGCACTGCACCTTTACCAAACAACAATATCTACACCATTCAAAAGTGCGGCTTTTCACTTTTTCAGAAAACATTTTATATTAATGGCCATCTTGTAGATGGAATATGCCTAAAGTACATTATTTAAGCGTTCCGCTTTACGTCATTATGATCCAAACGTCTTTGGAACTTTATTAATAAAGTAAAGCCTTACAGTTACCTTGTATAAAGAAAACATGAAGGAATTCATGTTTTATTCACATTTCAAAGTTCTGCTCTGTGTGGGACCTGATTCAGTTCATGACTGCGTCAGAGACACGACCCCTCATGTTTACCAGGCTCCGAGCGAGCCCAGAGGGCCTGATGGGTTCTAGCGAAGGCTCCACTCTCTGTTTGCCTGGGCCCCGGTCCCGGAGCAGGATGAACTGTCGTTACCAACGGCGACAGCTGCAGGCGGGGGGGGGCGCGGCTTGTTGTCGCCGTGGTGGCGTGGGCGAGCAAACTGGGACGACTAAATCAGTGGTTCACAGCCATATCGGTGTCCTGGGTGACAGGTGGTGGCCCCTGCTTCATACATGCGGCCACTGTGGTCACAGAGCCGGGGCCAATTTCTCCTACAACCCCCCCAATTCCCTACCCCTACCAGCCTGACCTACGAAGGGACAGAGAGCCTTGTCTGCCCCCCGCTCCCCCCAATATAAACATGCATATTCTATCTACGCACATTAAAATACAACTACACGTGCACACACACACACACACACACACACACACACACACACACACACACACACACACACACACACACACACACAGACACACACACACACACACACACACACACACACACACACACACACACACAGCCATCCCTATAGTTCCGTCCTTGCCCACATACACGTACTTTACTCACACATATAAACGTGCTGAAGAATAATAGCTCAGGGTTCAATCCTCCTATCCCCGCAGACTGTACTGGAATCCTTAAGCAAGAGCCCTAAGCATGGGTACTTGTTCCTTATATGACCAATCCTGTACATGAACAGGATCTCACATGTACTTGTTTGTACCAGGCTGAATTAACCTGAATTAATCGCTTTGGATAAACTCCTTTGCTCACTAAATAATGAAATACATAAGAGTAACACCAACACACGGTGAGACACTCACAGCGGCGAAGCTTTCCTTGTCGGGGCAGGGGTAGGCCACGAAGCCGTGGGCCTTCACTGTGCTCTCGCTGTAGTACTGGTAAGCCCGTGCGTGGTTACAGCCGTCAAATTTCACGTTGCCTGGATTGAGGAGGAGAAGGAGGCAGGAGGTGAGGTTTGGGATTAAAATGGGAGGTGGAGAGGTTTAGGGTGGATGGAGGGATAGTTGCCTGACCGCACACTAGCTAACTGTTCTGTCAGCCATTCAGGACTGATTTCCTCCTTGAAATTAGACTCTAAGTATCAGTCAATTTAGGTAACATAGCATGTTGTGGAGGATTTTAAGGAGTTGTGAGTTGGAGAGAATAGGAGGTGGAGGAGTGAGGAGGTGGAGGACAGGGGGAGTGTGGGTTGGAGAAGAGTGCGCGTGCGGAGGAGTGAGGAGGGGAGGAGCAGGAAGGAGTGTTGTGTTAAAGAGAGGAACAAGGAGTGCGGAGGAGGAGCAGGAGGATGTGGAAGCAAGGAGGAGGGGGGCATGTGAGGGGATGGTAGGTGGAGGAGTAAGGAGAGAGTGTTGAAGCTAGGAGGAGAGGGAGGGAGTGTGTGTTAAAGCGAGGAGGAGTGACGAGGAGAGAGTGTGCTAAAGGGAGACAGACAGATGACATTATAACAGCATTGTTTTTTCTCCCAGCAAGGGTCTACCAGCGGACCCTCAGCTATGCGACACTTGCTCCCCCCCCCCTCCCCCCTTATCTGGGAGATCAAAGATGGAGGACTCAGCTGTGCATAATCCCCATTACCATCCTCCTCCCCCTCCTCTGTAGCTACAGCCTCATGCTACTTGATCCCCGCGACGCCTCTGCGGTACATTCCAAACAGAACCCACTGTTCCATCTTTTGGAATATCTCCAATGGGAAAAACTTGGGTCTGGACTGGAAGATCTGTGGCTGGTGACAACGTTCCTGTCTAGCCTCACTGGTGGGTCAGGGCATTAAAACCCTCACACCCCTCACCCTGCTGGGGATTTATTCCCCCAGGGGGGTCAGCCATGCTAGGAATAACAGGCTATAACTCACGGTATTGTAAGCGATATTGGATAAAAGCGCTCACCAAATGGCGTCTATCTTCTATCAGATGCATCAGATTGTTTTAAAGGGGAACGGTCAAGTCAGTATTTTTTTTTATAGAAGAAGATAATGGGTTAATGGTAATAATGGGTTGAGGGTTGTGCAAATCTTGGACTGCATCGTCAATCCCACTTTCTTAAAAAAAGATCTTCGGAAAACGTGGACCTTTCACATTGATTGATTGTCATTGGTCCGGGATTTGCAGCCTCAAAATCTGAAAAATTTCAATGGTCAAACTTTTCGGGAATCTTTCTGTCGGTTCCAACCATCTCCCTGGGCCAGCTCACCTTCCCAGATGCCGTCAAGATTGCTGGGGCTGCCGCTGTTCTTGCTGCAGCCAGGCATTAGCTCCCCTCCATTGGGGTAGAAGTCAATATGGCCCATGTTCCCAGACATCCCTAGACCTGCAGTTGGTAGGATCAAATGGATTTTGTTGAGAAACAATGAGGCCATGCGGTACCGTTTTCATGAGATAATTTGTTAAAGTGAATACCATCAATCAGCGAGGTTTCAAATTAAATCCTCAGAATTTCCAAATGACAAGTTCTCATTGTGTTAATTTACCTCCTAAACCCCAAAATTGATAGAATAAATGTTGGTTGTTTTTACACTTTGGTTTATGTCTCTGGTTTTAATGTTTTAAATTATGTTTTTGGCCTTACATGTAATTATTAAACAAACAGGGTTGAAAGCCAGAGTATAGCAGAGTCATATCATGTGGCTTTGTGTTCAGAGATAAGGGTAAGCTGATGTCCATCAGCTTTTTTTGGCGACTCATCATTGTGCCTTCACGGTATGGCTGGCATGTAGCAAGCATGTAGAAAGTGTGAACCGACCAATTGCGTACCAAGCTTGTTTTTAGTGAACGGTAGTGAATCAGTGTGAATCACGTCTACGAAGGCGGCGTCGCTAGTATCCAGGCGCACGTCGCGGCTTGCTCCCTGGAAGTATGGCTCCACGGGATCCAAACCTGTCCATGCAGTAAGGGGACAGAGAACGATTGAATGGAGTCTATCTCATCCAGCTAGTAACTGTTAGAAGGTAGCTCATTGGACAATGGTGGTTGTCCAATATGTTGAATGGGGACAACATACATATCTACTTCATAAAATGCATTGATGATTTTGACATCCAAATTCCATGCTCAGAACACACAAACTGTCTGTCCTTTTGGGCAGTTTTTGACGGGCATGCTGTGGGACATACCGGTGATTCGTGCGAGATTGGGGACCAGTCTGCCGACCTCGCCAGCGGCGTGTGCGCCCAGGCTGTGTCCGATAATGTGGAACTTATCGGCCGTCTGCTTGTAGTTGCCCTATGTCACGCCACCAAGCACAAAGATTAGATCTAACCAAAGCATGCTAGGACACTTTCTTCTGATATTGACTTTTACCCTAAGGTTGGAGATGAATCTATGTGTAATACTTTGTGTAGCCTATACACACCAACTAGAATTTACCTGTATTTTTTTTTACATTATCCTCCCTTAATCTTGCTGAAAGATACTACCCACATTTTCAAATTTGGAAAAAATTGAAGACCACACACCTAACTATAGATGAGGGTGTGTGGTTTCCTTAAACTAACCGACTCCGTTCCCGAACAGTCCTGATTCACAAAACCAAGTCTCCTGGAAATCGCAAATGCAAGATTGCATTTGCAAACAATCCTTAAGCATAAGCTTCTCAAAAACTATGGACGAAGTCAAGGAGGCGGCGTGATAATTGACTGTACACTAATCTGTTTCCCAAATTCTCAACATTTTTGCTTTTTCTGCCATGGCTTCTGTAGTGATTACCAATCAGGGTTGCTCCCAATTGGCTATTATCTTTCCCATCTAACAATCCACTCACTAAGTAGGCCTACTCGGCTGACCTCAGGGTTCCCCGCACAGTACAGGATATTGGATCATACATTTTTTTATTTAGAATCTGTGTGGCCCTGATCAGGTTTAACACACTCAACGACACAGTACAATCTATAATCTGACCAGAGCAACAAATGGGAAATCGGGCCCCAAACATCGGTTGATCACGGCACCAATGTACCACCGGTTCTCAGACCCAGACTGTGTAGTGGGTGTTAGGAAAAGTTGGGCCTTTGACGACATCGGTCCGGGATCTTGGTTCCACAAATCAGACCAGTTAAGACAACGGTCCAACTTGGCCAGGGAACAGAGTGAATGTTGCAGCTGAATCTCACAACTTACGTATGTGCTATAGCCGTGCTTGACTATACTGGAAAGTGGAAAAGCTTGAGGGTCCCCTATAGGGCACTGTGAGTGAGGTGCTACCCTGCCGGGCATCTCCGCTACACCAGACTCACCATGAGGAAGTTGATCATGTGGGCCACCTGGGCCGCCACCACCCTGGCGTTGTTTGCGGCCTGGGCGTACGGCGCTCTAACGCCAGCCTTCCACTCCATCGCAATGCAGTTCACACTGTCCCACTTGAGCATGTCCTGGTAGACGGTCACATCATGTATTAGAACAGCCTCAGGAACCACAGTGAGGCCCAAGCCTGTGTAAGGAAGTGTGAAGGTGTTAGTAGCTGCTCCTGCCAGCAGAGGTTCTACATACCTTGCACATATGCTGGGCCCAGTCCTCGTCCTTGGCCTCCAGGTATCCTGGGATGATGAAGCGTGTTGCCTTGAGCTTGTTGTAGTTGGTGACCTTCATTATTTTTGCGTCTGCCTTGATCTCCTGCCGAGGTTAAATCCAGGATTCAGTTGGTTTATAATGCTATTGTTTAGTCTATTGAGTTATTACACAGCCATTTGTATCCTAAGCGACTTACAGAACACGGCTCCATGTCATTTTAAGAGCAGGTCAGGGTTAGGTCATCAAGTGAATAGTGCCTTTGTATCTGAACTGCAACTGTAAGTTGCATTGGATAAAATCGCATTCTAAAGAAAATAATTCATAGCCTAGGAAATAAGACAAAAAAGGTGTGACTCCAAATCAATCTGTCAATCGTTTAAAAATAAATATCAGAATCTGAGGCGACTCTGGCGGTGGAATTGACTCTAAACAAAAGAGTCTATAATCTCGTTTGTAAGTCATTTATTTAGTTTTAAAGCCTATCTATACCGATCTGTGTTGTATTCCTTGGGAAAATATATTTATTGTACCAAAGACGAAATGGCGAAATGGAAGTATAAAACTTGCATCTGTTTTTTGTGATTTTGATTTGAATCTGTGACGTGGAATCCGAATCAACTAACGAATCAACGGAAACCTCCATCCCTACGCTAAAGATCGACCGCCCCTCTGCTCACGTGGTAGTACTTGTTCTTCGGGGTGAAGAGGAGGAAGCGCGTTTCGATCATGCCCGGCACCCAGGGCAGTTTGGCGAGGGGGCGCTCTTTGGTGCCCCCCCATGGCGGCAAGTCGCTAAAGCAGCCCAAGCCATCGTAACAAACCTCATCAGCTGTGGACAACAACCACGAGTTGATCAGGATGGTAGGCCTACTTCGACAATTGGATGCATTTCGGTTTTTTCAAATGTGCATATATTTTCAACAATATAATTCTTAGGACTACATCATTTGAGAAATTGTTCATTTGTGATTTACAGACAATTATTTTAATTAGCATTTCATTTGTTGATGAAGTCCTGTGTAGTTTTGTTACCTGCCTAGTATGTTCATCTGCTTATTCATGTTATACAGGACACAACACAATATTAGAACTATAAGAAATATTGAGATAACTTGCCATATGCTGAGCCAAACAGGCAGAGGACCGCACCAAGAACCCAAATCTGCGTCATCTGGTGAATAAAAGGTCCATGGGAAACATGTCATTATAAAACAAAGACAGGAATTATCGACACCAAATCCCGTAATTAAGATGAACCCATATCTAGTACTTACCTCTGAGCAATAGATCCAACACTCTGAATATAAGCAGGGGACCTTTTTATAGAGCAACCAGGTGTTTTCCTCCCCAAACGAGAATGGGAAACCCACAGCTGTGTTGGTGTCAAGGACACGTCACTCATTAATTGTTTGCGGTGGAGATATTTGATTAGTTAGGCCTACATGTGTTTCAAAAAAGGCCCTTATGTACACTAAATGTACAGTATATGTCCTGTTGTCTTTTCACTTATCACTTGTTTGCGGTGGAGGTATTTGATTAACACGTTTTTTTAAAAAGCCTTTATGTGCAAGTTTGTTCATGTAGGCCTACAGTATGTACGGCCTGTTGTCCCCAAGGTTTGAAGCGTTTTATTCGTTGGAAAATCTTGTTTGTCTCATGCTTTGATCTGAATCAAAGGATGTTTCAAAAATGGCAAAAGGTGGAACAATCATAGGCACCTGTGTGTATCTATCCATTATCAGGGTCCTGTACAGTGTGGGTGTATCAAGGGAATAAAACCTTTCTGGTGCACCAGACTCTATGGTGGATGAGAGAACTGATCATACATTTGACCTGACATTATTTTCTTTGCACTTTAGTGATTAAAGAAACGCACACTCATGCTTTATAAAATATGTACAAATATGTATTTAATAAATATTTTTATATTGAGCAATAACACCTCGAACAACATGCTACATCCCAACCACCTAGCCTCGAGCTTCACATGCTGCAAGGAATAATAACCAATTGATAACGCACTTTTTTGGTTTGTTTAATTTAACATGTCTCAATGCATGGATTAAGATGCCAACAAATACAACTTAATTAACCTTCCAATGTGTCGTATTTAGATGCTGGTAGAAGGCTTAAGCGAAAATGTTGCACATTGAAAGTTATAGAAGCTTAGTAGCCTATAGTTGTAGTTTTGCTGGGACAGGAACGCAACTCAAACCGCAAGTGCGAGCTGTCCGTTTAACCTACTTTACCGCCGAGTTTATTGATGCATTTGCACTGGAGAATACGAGCCAACAAGCACTTAGCTTTCTGTCTCACCTTAAACCAAGCAGATAAAGAAATCGCAACTTTATTTCCACCCTCCTCCCTTATTCGGCAGGTGGCAGGTGAACATTTTCAATAACATTTCAGTAGGGCTAGGCCTACTGCGGTTTCATAAAGGTAGGCTACAATCAGTTCATTTATAGGGGCGGGGGCCAGTATAGTGGACAAAATGTGTACGTTTGTTTTAGATTCAGTATAGACTCTCATGCGGCGCTTGACCAAGGTGTTTGGGTGTGTTGTTGGTCTATTGTGTCGCCGACCTGGGCCGCCCATGAAGGAGTCCAGACACGATGCTGCAAAATGTTTATTTTGTGTTGAGTCCAACAGATGGCGTCAGACAGCAAGCAATGCCGTTCCTCTTTCGCTCTTCCCTCAGTGAATCGCTCTACCTTTAATTGCCTCCATTCATATGGAGTCACGATTTAAGGGCTTTATCTTTTTGATAAGGAAAATCCAGTTCGTAGGCTTAATGCATACGCGTCTAGTTGGTGGTGTCCCGAAACAACAATATTGGGATGTCTTATAATCTAGTTCTCTGCGCATGAACGCCTCCACACGGAACAAAAGATGTTAAATACACAGTCGCAGAGAAAATATAAAATATTTAACGGAGCGTCTACCTGATAAGCCTCAAAACATTGACCCACATGGACTTGTGGGGAGAAGTTTAATTTCAGATCAATGAGTGGACCGCGGGAGCTGGGTAAACAGCCAGAGACTAATCTCTACCAGATGATCCAGTGAGAGCATCGGGCTCTGGACCCCGGCTAATCCCATGCGAAAACAGCCCTAGGTGCACACTCCTCTCCCGGGCCGCTTGATAAATACTGGTCCATTATAGGTGTCTGGCTGGGAGGGAGTTTTCTAAAAAGAGGATCAGGGCTTATTTCTCTCTCTCTCTCTCTCTCTCTCTCTCTCTCTCTCTCTCTCTCTCTCTCTCTCTCTCTCTCTCTCTCGCTCTCTCTCTCGCTCTCGCTCTCGCTCTCTCGCTTTCTCGCTTTCTTTGCTGATTATTTATCGATGGACGGAGTTCCATGCATGATTTGTGTAAATGTATGATTTCCGAAATAATTTGTTATAAGTTAAGAGTTGAGGTTTACGCACAATGATGCGCGTGCATCGACCATGGAAACTTGATACAAGGAGACAAGAAAATGTGCTTCAAACACTCAACAATGGCTCACCTTGGACGAGTTCAACTCTTTGGCCTGCATCTTTTTTACTCACATTACTCACACGTTATGTTTTCTATTCCCATTTTACGCATGGGGTGCGTGCGTGTGAAGGAACAACGCGGTGGGTTTGTAGAACCGAAAGACGAAAGGGAAATTACGCCGTGGACAGTGCGAACCAGATTTGAGCCACGATAAGGAAATAAATACACCAAAAAAAGAGACGACATTGGGTCTGCGCTGTGGCGGCTTACCGCCGGAATGTTAATCCTCCTAATATATTGGACTACAGTTGGAGAGGCTGCGCGGGCCTTCGGGCTCCGCATCTGGGGCCGAGGGGAGGAGGAGGAGGAGGAGGAGGTGGATAGGGGTCAGAGCGGAGGACAACTCAACTCCTATTAAGCCGATAAAACAATAGGAGACGTGACGGCTATTTTGTTCCACGTTAAGTAGGCTATATCGTATTGCCTACACTAGCAGCGGTTATATTTTTAAACGTTACCCGAACATAGTATTTTCCTCAAATACCCCCCTGTTACAGTGTTGTTGGAGTGAGGCCGAGGAAATAAGGGTCGTGCGTGCAAGCGTGCAGCTTGCGGGGGATAAGCGCGCATGTGTGGTCCGAGCAGCCCGAGGGAGAAGGACCCGCTGGACCTCATAGTGTTTCTTTATTATGTGGTGGGGGTCCCCCTGCTTATCCACCCTGCCGCGAGAATGAAAGGGTATAATTCTTAAAAAAAGAAAAGAAAAACATATCTATGTTTAACCTATGGGTTTGTTTTATACTATATATGTTTTATACTATATATGTTTTATACTACTATAGGCCTACTATATGTGTGTGTGTCTTCTATTCTATAAATATATATGCGTAAAATCTTTTTGGGATTAAATATATTTTTTATTAATCATAATCCTTTCATATAGCCTAATGTAGCCTATAGGCTATACATATATATTTATAGTCAAGCCTAAAAAAATCAAAAAATATACCTTGACGCCTATAGGCTAGTGCCTTTAGGCCTAAACGGGTCCACCGTGTAGCCTATGACGAGCCCATCGTCGCACCTGCGGTTCTGTGTCTTTAAAACCTTCATGTAGGCCTAATGTAAGCACAGGTTACATAGAGCTCATTATTATTGAACACATACTTTCTGTTTTTACCACCGTACGATAAACATGAAGTGAATCGAGTAGCCTACATTTAACTTTTTTCTTTCTTTAAAAAAAAGAAAAGATTCATAAGTTAACATTTTATTTATTCTATTTTAAATTATTAACGCAAACAACAGACAAAGAACTAGCCAATCCCAAAAAGTAATTCAGTCTTGTTAATAATTTTTACAAGCCACACAGATAACTATAATTTCCTCTAATCCTCAATCGGGAACAAATATGAAAAAGTCTGCTTATAAACTAAAATAATTCTGTTTGTATTCGAACACTAATTGCCATGAAGTCGCTTTCTGCTCGAGTCTCAATTATATTTATTAGAAAATCCCTCGTCGTGGCAGTGATTTATCATATCCAAGATGAATAATGAAGTGCTAATAGATGCTATATGTTCCCCGAAAATATAACCAGGAATTATTTGTAATTAGCAAATGCGTTGGGTCAAGTCACTGATAATAAGTCTTACTCGAAGAGATTGAATATTAAATGAGAAATCTGCTCGTTTTAATAAAACATGAATCCTCGCCATTGGGTGTTGGCATCAGTATTCCACATGGTGTAGAGTGCGACTGAGCCTGATGGAGAGCGGTGCTGATGCTGCTGCGTAGATTACATGCAGTGCGCTGCTGATTAATAAACGGCTTTAAACGGCTTCTTGGTGATGCGCAATCGTCCCCCTTACATCCCCTTTTCAATCACTTTAAATCGAGTGTAAAACGTATGCATTTGCTCTAATGTGTCTTAATCTCCGTCTGCAAATTAAATCACGGTAATAAAATAAGAAAAAAAATGGTACAGTCACACAACGAGTATAATATATTTTACCCCTTTTCAAAGTGTTTCACGTGTAATCACTTGAGCGCCGATCTGGATTAACCACGAGGACCACTAAGGGACGTGTTGGACTGAAAAGTACACGTTATGAGTGCAGACAGATGGCCAAAGTAGACCTGCACGAGGGCAGTTGGACTCATTGTCGGTAGGCCTATACACTAGGACTAAAGAAAGGCGTCTCTTTCTGCGGCGTGACGCCTTAAACCATGTTTGCGTAAACCAAATAATATTTATTCTATTGATATAACAACCTATATTCTCACAACTCAATAATAAGAACACATGTTCCTGAAAATATAAGGTCCACAGCCCACTCAGGTAAATAGTTGGGCATGATGTATATTTAATTGTGTGGCCCCAAAACTTGTAATTCAATGAGGTGCACCAGATATTCATGATTCAATATCTCTCAATGCAAACTAGTTATGCTATGCTGTGATTTGGGATTTGAAATAGATAATTTTGGTGTTAGGTAGGCCTAGGCCTATATCCTCAATTACAATAAAACAATTATCTTCAAGTAAACTGAAAGCTTTTAGGTCAAAACGAAAATGATTGACAATTGTATAAATAAAAAAACTGGGTGATTAGAATCTGTTCTTTTTTGAAAACTGCTCAGTATTTGTGTCAACACAAAGCTTTCCCTCCATTTCCTATATAAAAACCTGGCAGCGGCTGCATGACCAGCTTCTCCAAGTGTCTTGGGCGTTACTAGATCCCCTCCCCCCCCCCCCCCCCCCCCTGCAGTGGTCATCGTTCATAGAGTGTAGGTCAAACATATCTGTAACGCAACCCCGGGCCGAGAACATCTCAATCTCCGTCTCCATCCATTACTCCTCCTTCTCCCTACTTCTCACTTTGCGTAATCGTTGCCATGGCGGTGAAACAGGGTTTCCATGGCACCGGTCATGTTGCAGGAACACAGTGTGTTTTGACCTGCGGTCGTAGCGACCACCACGGGTTAGAGATGGTTTGTAGATATAGATAGAGGGGAGGTAGAGGGGACGTGGGGTGAAAGGGGTGGTTCTGCACTGCTCCGCGTCAAAGTATATTTCATAATTCATAAAAACAGATCATTTTATTGTTCTTTAATGGGACAAAGCAGGCTACACCAGAAAGAAAAGCTTATTTTTTGTTATAACAACTGCACTCTTACATACATTTTTTACAGTCATTTCACAGACTCCCTTTGTATAACACCACACAAATCTATAAACTCAATGGCTTCTTTAGAGTGAACTTTAGAAAGGTAGCTAATGTTCTCTTTGTGTGTGCATGCTTGTATGTATGCATGTGGCTGTGTGTGTGTGATGTGTGTGTGTGTGTAAGTATGTATGTGTGTGGCTGGCGGTGTTTCTGTGTGTGTGTGTGTGTGTGTGTGTGTGTGTGTGTGTGTGTGTGTGTGTGTGTGTGTGTGTGCGTGTGCGTGTGCGTGAGTGAGTGTGTGTCTCAAGGATATTTTTACTTTCCAAGACTATGTTGGGTGGCCTCCACTTGGCCTCATTGGTTGACCTTTAACTTATGACCTTGGGAGGTGAGTGGAATTCACAACAAAGATTTGAAGTTCCTACGTGTGGTGCGCATGGTGCGTCAATCTCAGGGCTGCTGCCGCCACATGCGTCCCTCGCCTTCAAAGTACTACGCTTTCTCATAGATTCATAGTTTGTTTAGTTTTTTAGTCACATACAAAACAAAAAAAAGTCCATTATATACATCTTCCTGTTGCGCCAGCGTCCAAACCCCTGGTCCTAGGAAACGCAGCGGCAAAGATCACATGACCGTCAGTCAGTCTCCAAACCTCCAACATGTTTTTGTGATTTTCATTTTTTTTTTTACCAAACCTTGCCTTCAATATTTACTGGTATCATGCAGCTGAGAAACAGGAGACGATGGCAGCGTTTGACTTCAGAGATCCATGAAAACAGTCTGTGGAACCAAGCCACAATGTCTTCGGAGCACGTCGGAGAATAATTATCAGTGGTCCATCCAGAACAAGGGGGGGAGGGGGGGGGGGGGGGGGGTTGGGAGAGAAGGGGTGAGGGCTGTTTGGGTTCTGGAGATTATTCATGTCATGCACAATCCATTCATCAGTGATCCCTCGTCCCACTCAAAGTGAGCCATCATGGGTAAGAATAGTGTTGTTGTTTTTTCCTCTGTAAAGCTGGGAGACTCCTAGGGGGGGGGGGGACATTGAGACTTCCAGGTGGGTGGATGGGATATTTGTCGGGGGGGTGGGGGTGGCAGTGGTGGGGGTGAAGAGTTGAAGAGGGTAAGGGCGGGGGGTTGTAGCGGTGGTGGTGGTGGTGGACCAGTGGCTCCGGCCCGTGCTTCATACGGGCCGGTCCACAGCGTACTGACAGGGGCTCAGGTTGGACACGGGGTTCTGCACGGTGGGGTAGGCGAAGGTGGCGTGCTGCTTGGCCTTTAGCCGCAGGCTGGCCAGGCTGGAGTTGCAGGTGTCTCTGTACATGTAGGGGCTGGCCGAGCTGGCGTAGGGGCAGGTGGCGGCCGACACCGCCGAGTTGAGCCCAGACGGCCCGTTGAGGTTGTTGAGGTTGCCGAGGTTGTTGAGGCCGCCGGAGGGCACGCCGGCCACAGACGACGGCACCATGCTGGGGGGCATGTTCATGGAGGGTAGGGAGCTGGGCGGCGAGAACATGGGCTGTGAGCTCAGCGGGCTGACGTTCATGGAGTTGAAGAAGGGAAAGCTCTTGGCCGAGAGGGGGCTGCTGGCCGCCAGGCTCTTGGTGGCCCAGTTGTTGTAGGAGTAGCCCGTGTACATGTCGTCGTAGGGCTGCATCAGCCCGTTGAACTGGGCACCGAAGCCGTTCTTGCACAGCTCCGCCTGCTGGTTCCTCTCTCGCTTCCTCCACTTGGCACGCCGGTTCTTGAACCACACCTTGGGAACAGGGAGGAGGAGGAGAGTTCATTGCATGCTGAGGTACCGAAGGAGGAAGTGCATGGATCATGGGGCGCAGTCGGTATGGAGATTTATAGTAGTGAAATGTGATTTGTATGTGAGGTATTTTGAAAGGTGTGACATTTTTGGAAATGGTTTGGAGAATCTCTAATCAAGGGTGTTTCTGAACACACAGAAATCGACTAAGATGAGTTTCATGTTAATTAAACTTTTTGAAATTACTTACTTTATCAGAATAACCGGTGACAGCTGTCTGCCGAAATTGTTTTGGATATACTTGAGAATGTATGCAGACTTTTTGAAAGACGCAATGATCCTAGAAACTAACTTTGTGTATTATTAAACAGTCCTATTCAGCAAGCGTTAATGAACCTCATTATTTGAATAGTTGAATCCAAATGAAAGAAATGTCAGAGAAAGGCAATTTTCCCATTTTTCGTTTGTATGTTCTATATTCAGAAGATATGAGACAGATTAAAGATGAAGTGCAAATCTAAATTAAGAGTTTTCAAAATCTTCTCAAAAAACACAATCGTACAGAATCCTACAAACTTTTCATTTGACCTACGGCATAATAACCCCAAAAGTAGCAGTACAAATATGTATTCAGGGTTTAAATAAAGACCTGTCCAGTATGGACTATCGTCTTTACGTTACAGCGAACAGGCCAGACAGCACCGGCTGCGTTTGTTATGGTTGTAACAAAATGCTATTGAACACTAATGCCAGACGAGGGTGTCTGTTACACACTGCATTTTCCAGGAGAGAGAGAGAGAGAGAGAGAGAGAGAGAGAGAGAGAGAGAGAGAGAGAGAGAGGAGAGAGAGAGAGAGAGAGAGAGAGAGAGAGAGAGAGAGAGAGAGAGAGAGAGAGAGAGAGAGAGAGAGAGAGAGAGAGAGAGAGAGAGAGAGAGAGGTGGGGGGGGGGGGGGGGAATACCCCACTAATCGGGGGTAACTGTTCCCCCAGATTGGGTCTCTCAAGCTGGAAGCACGGAGGGTGAAACACTTCAAAGCGGAGAAGCCAAGGTTATGCCACGGCTCTCTGAACTCAACTGACGTGGTTTGGTCGTTCTGGTGTTTACGTGCATGTGAACTTGCCCTGAGCTATTGTTCAGTATCTTTTCTTGGAACTATCAATTACTTATAATAGTACTACGGTCATACAAAGTCCCTTTCATTTAGGGGAAACAAAGTGGCTGGGGATTAAAGATGAATGGAAAGAGGCGTCAGGAAAGGTTGCTCAGTCTTGGATACGTTTGTTTGGATCATAAACAAGGAAAACCTGTTTGAAAACGCATTATTGTGCTTGTTTTCCTGACCCTTCCCTCCACCCATTCAATGTCCTCACCTTAATCTAGATACCAAAAGCAAACAGCAAACCTATCGATTATTTGGATTTCCTCATTATGAGAATCTCTGACAATATTTAATGATAAGGTCAATTGATCCTGTCATTGTCTGTAATGGGCCTTTACAGAAGTCCTTATGCAGAGTGTATTCTCCAAATAAATGCATCTGCAATCACATCAGTTTACAGGCCTTTGGTCTGAGAACTGGGTTCTCCAGAGTGGAGCTTGGTCAGAGAGGTAATTTGGGCCCCACAGAGAGGGGCTTGGTAAGAGAGGCCATTGAGGTCTAACAGAAAGGGGCCTGATCAGAGAAGGCCATTGGGGTCTTACAGAGAGGGGCCTGGTCAGAGAGGCCATTGGGGTCTTAAAGAGAGGAGCTTCGTCAGAGAGGCCATTGGGTTCTTACAGAGAGGGTCTTGGTAAGAGAGGCTATTGCGGTCTTACATAGAGGGGCTTGGCCATTGCGGTCTTAAAGAGAGGGGCTTGGCCATTGGGGTCTTACAGAGAGGGGCTTGGTCAGAGAAGGCCATTTGGGTCTTACAGAGAGGAGCTTGGTCAGGGAAGGCCATTGGGGTCTTACAGAGAGGGGCCTGGTCAGAAAAGGCCATTTGGGTCTTACAGAGAGGGGCCTGGTCAGAGAAGGCCATTGGGGTCTAACAGAGAGGAGCTTGATCAGATTGAAAATGCCAGTGGGCCATGGATAGGTCGACATTGTGTGAGTGGTGTGTGTGGTCTGTTGTCCCTTCAAAATAACAACCAGCCATGGCAGCTATGTGACCTTTCGTCCGGCCAACATTAATGTGATTCATTGCTTGTCAAGGTGGCCCACCATATTGTCATCTGCTAGAATGCGGCCGCTCCCACTCTATTTAGCCACAGTGACAAAATCAGTGTGGACGTGTGAGCTGAGAGTGAGTGACAGCCGGACAGCAGGTCCCGGCCCGTGTACCTCTGACATTTAGGCCACTAGACTGGAACCTATCTGCCTCTGGTCAGCAGAAGAGGCTTCTGAACTACCCCCCGGTTATACGCGGTCTGACCACAGTTGGTCTACGTTTGGATGGATCTGCTCGCCCTTCTTTAACTTTCACTTTTAAACTTCTCCGCTTTTTGTCTTTTACCAGTTAGAAGGGAAACCAAACTTATATCAAGGCTGAGAAAGAATAGTAGTTTGGAGGTTCATGAGATGGATGTGACCATGTAAAGGTATCATCTAATTCAGGCCTGGCCAACCCGCGGCTCCCGAGCCACTTGCGGCTCTCTACCTGGTTTCATACGGCTCTTACGTTCATATGGAATTGTGGAAAAAATATATAATATCTGACCTAACTTTTCTCCTGACTTTTCTTGACCTCCTGATCAAAACCAATTCAGGTTTTCTCTCAGCCTCAAGTTGGGGGGGCCACCTCTGGAAAGTCGTTGCCTGTCTAACAAAACGCTCTACTTGGCCACAAGACAATGTTTTGGGGAAAAATACCAATTGTGTTAACCAATTACGAGACAGACAAAGGCGGGGAGGGCAACCAATTACGAGATAACAGAGGGGGGAGGGACCTGACCACTAGGGGACAGGTGGATGGGGAGGACAGAGGGGCGGAGTCGGTCACCCACCCTGACGCGGGCCTCTGTGAGGTTGGTCCAGACAGCGATCTCTTCGCGGGTGCTCATGTCCGGGTAGCGGTTCCTCTGGAAAGTGGCCTCCAGCTCCTGGAGCTGCTGGCTGGTGAAGTGGGTCCGCTGCCGGCGCTGCTTCTTCTTCAGGGAGCCGTCCTCCGCACTGGACTCATCCAGCTGGTTCTGGTGGGTCTTTTCTGTGTCTGGAGAGAGGAAGGGCGGGGCAGGGGGAAAGGGGACGTTTAGTGCCCGGGGCTCATGTTTTACGACGTGTGCCGTTCCAATGCGTCTAGCAGATGATTTATGCAAAGTGGCAAACAGTGAATTCTGATACGTGTTGTTAAATATAATTTTGCCATTTGGGGGACGCTCTTATCCAAGGTTTCTTTAGGTACATTTTTGCTCATTGAAGATTTTAAATATAATTTCATATTCCTCATATGAAGAATACACACTCAAAATGACTCCCCCCACACCTAAACATACACGCCCACACAGAAAATGTATTAATAATCAACATGTGTATATTATTAAGGCAAGTACAGGGATTTTTGATATTATCTATGAAAATATCAATAACTATTGATAATACTCCGATAATGATTCAGCTGGTATATAGTTGTACCATTTAGTACAGTGAATTATATTATATTAGCATGATATGGAGGCAAAAAAGGATGGTTTGCTTCAAACACGCCTTGTTAAAGGCTTTTATTCACACGCAATGATTTCCTATTTTGAACATACCCTTTCCCTGGTTGTATAAAGTACAAAGCAAGAACTGCCTCTATTATCCCAATATGTGTTGTACCAAACAACATCACACACTTTCACCCTTTAAGGTCGGGGACAAACATTACACACACTTTCACCCCGGACTGTATGCGACAACCCATGCACGCGACACAAATCCAACTTTTTTGGCGCGCCCTGCACAAAGCAGGGTCCAAATTTGGATTTGTATGTCAGATAAATGTCAAATTCCTCCCCTCCCATACTGCACCCCCAACACAATACACTAACACTAACTTGAAAGTTTGATTCAGGAATTGAAACGAAGCGTAGCTCGAGGGAAACTCCCCTGAGATGTCGAACTCTGTAAGGGGTGTGGGGGGGGGGGGGGGGGAACGAGTACGAATCCCTAACGTCTTGATTGGTTGTACTTATTCATTTGGTGATGCATACCTGAAATGCAGAATGTGTTTTCTGTTCCCTCGGGACATGGGTGTGAGAAACATCCCTGATTATTGTAAATTGTATCCATGTCTGTTGTGACTGGTTGACAGCCGTGCAAGGGATTATTCTGTAGTCTGACTCTAACACGCACACATAGCAATTAACCCGGATTAGTCGTGTCCAGGATGACTCGTCTTTTTACAAGGTTAGGGAAGATGGCAGCTGAGGCTGAGGACAGATGAAGGACGCACACACACACACACACACACACACACACACACACACACACACACACACACACACACACACACACACACACACACACACACACACACACACACACACACACACACAAAGTCTCCCACATGTGTACATACACACGGACATGATTATAACGTACATTTACATGCATATGACCGTGCATGCGTATATATAAAGATATAGAGACTTCTACGCACATACACTCATCCACACACAAACATGCATACAAACATGCATACACAAATAAACCCCCGCCCAACACACACACACACACACACACACACACACACACACACACACACACACACACACACACACACACACACATGAACTCCAGACAACTTCACGCACAAAGACGCAAACTTATGCATACAGATAGACCCCCAACACCGCCACACACACACACACACACACACACACACACACACACACACACACACACACACACACACACACACACACACACACACACACACACACACACACACACACACACACACACACACACACATACACCCTGGAGGACCACACAGTTGTGTGTCTGCCCCCTCTTCACCCCCCCCCCACCAGCCCTCTCTTCCGCACTGTGCTGAGGACCTCACAGAGAGCAGCTAAATGAGCCTGCTGTTCTAATCCCGGGGATCAGGGCTCATTGTGGGCCGGCAGGTTGGTCTGTGTTTGGTGACGGCTTAGCCCCCTCTCGGAGCCACCGGGAGACAGCGGCGGCGCGGAGCCGAGGAAGCCACCCTTCCCGACCAGAAAACCAATAAGAAGGACCTAACCTCCTCCTCCCCCTCCTCCTCCCCCTCCGTTATCTTGTTATCTGCGGCTGCTGGTAAACCGACACTGCGTTAGTACTCTTAGTCCACTTATTGGGCCCAAAGTCTGGGACACAATGCAGGGGAGGAGAGGGCAGTGGAACAATGGGGAGCAATCTGACTCTGGGGGTCTGGCTACACGGAGGGACCTCCGCCGAGGTCAACCCCTCTGTGTAAGCTGGACCAGACAATGAGAGGACCGCTTCAGCACCGAGTGACACACACCACTTTCTGTTCGTCTGTCTGTCTGTCTGTCTGTCTGTCTGTCTGTCTGTCTGTCTGTCTGTCTGTCTGTCTGTCTGTCTGTCTGTCTGTCTGTCTGTCTGTCTGTCTGTCTGTCTGTCTGTCTGTCTGTCTGTGCATGTGTGTGTGTGTCCTTCCGACTGACTGTATATCTGCCCATCTGTCTGTCTGTCTATTTCTCTGTCTTGTTCAGTCTAGTTCCCAAAGCAGTTTCTCCATCCTATTTATTTTTCGGATCTAACAAAACAAAGTTTGACATACTTTTTAGATATCATAGAAATGTACACCGTAGTGTGCCTAGAATACCTCTAAAATGGCTCCCTGTTGGAAAACATAAGCTGATCAGGTAGAGGACTTCATGGCAGTGAATTAGCCGCAGAGCGCAGACATCTCTTTAAATCATCATGTCTGCCTCACAAGCATCTGAAGACTTTCACCACTGGCTTTATCGCCGGGCGAGCCTGCGTGGTGCAGCGCGGTTGCGAGGCTTTTACATCACAATCTGCATTGGCTCCGCATTAGAAACCCTCCTGAAACACATCCACTGTCTCGGCCGACGCTTTCAAGTTAAACCGGGTGAACAATAGAAAGCTTGTTTTTTTTATCCTCCTTCTGAATGAGTCTAGTAGTCTACTTTTGTTATATTCATTCGAGCAATTATTATCATAGCCTACTAATGCAGAAGGTCGACTTTTTTTTTTTTCATCAACGGCGCTTTGTGTTCGTCGTTAACGCGTCACATTATGCAGCGATTTGGTTGACGTGTAGGCCTTCTTGCTTTTTTATTATCGGGCGGGGATTCAAAGCATATGCAGATGAACGCTGGTTGATTTCGCCCTGCTTTTGCTATTGAGCAGGATGTCATAATTTATAATAGGCCTTACCTCCCTCTGTCACCTCCTCTGGATTACAAAACCACCGTGTTTCGATTTGGTATATGCCCCCTTCATCCAAAACAAACATAGCAGGCCGACCTCCTGGTTTGTTTATTTAATAGGACGGATCACATGGCCTGTGGTGCTTTTATGTTTAAAACTGTCCATAGTCACCAAAGATATTTTTAATGGGCCTAACATTTATAATTAGGAAAATTTGCCTAACGATAACCTAAATAAGGTATGGCTAAAATAATAATGTTCATAATAACAAGCATAATCATACTCATAATCATAACAATTATAATTATTATTATGATGATGATTATTCTATAAGCCTAGCCTAGATAATTATTATACATATAATATATCGATGTCATACCCTATTTACACGATATATATTTTTGGTGGACATGCCATTGTTCATGAGAAATCGACAGCCAATACAAAAAATATATAATCTTTAAAAAAAAAAAATAGCGATAGGACCTTAACATTTATCAGTGTTGCTGCATCTCCTAGGCGACCACACATTTCTTACCTTATCATCATACCCTGATTCAGAAATCAGGAGAAACATTCAACAAGACTCACCACTGTGGTCCTGGCCTTTGCATCCCTGGTCGTGCTGCGGCGTCCCGGAGTCGGAGAGGGAGAGCGCCGGGCTGCGGGCCTCGCTGTCCGCCAGAAGGTTAAAATCCATCACCCCGCCTGCCAGGGTCTGGGAAACAGCAAGGTGCGATGTCCTTTAGCCAACAGTAACGCCTACACACCACTTTAACTCAACTATTTAAATCTTGCCATTTATTCCAAAATATTATATTATAATATGCTTACAAGAAGTGAACAGAATTAATTACCCCTGTCAATAGAATTATCAATAAATATATAATAACACCGGGATTTGGCTACGAAAGGACATTATCAATATCCTGCGAATACATAAAAATAGCAATATTTTTGTTGACACGAGAAAGCAAAATATAGGTCTCACTGTGTGTTATGGATGAGGATCTGACTATATAAATTCGGCTATATAAATCCCTCTCCCGCGCATCGTTTCACAGCAACACATGTATTCCTGTAGCCTAACTCGTCCTCCCCAAAATAGCAACCAGACAAGACCGAGACGGAATCGAGCCGAGAATAAATGGCGGTTTTATTTATACGAGCGTCGTTAACACGTAGGAGATGTGAGGGACAATCACTCATTCGGGGCCAGAGATTTATGATGGCTTGGCTTAATTTAGAAAATCCACTTAGGCATGGGCCAATCACGTGGCTCCTCATGTCACTTGCGACATCCATTTAGGCCTTCTTCAATCACTTGGGTCGTCAGGTTGGTCGCGACACCCAATTAATCTTTGGCCAATCACAGTGGAGATTGCAGAAGTAAGATGAAGCCTTACAATGTCGTTATATTGAATACAAATTGAATCAACATATAATGCTTGAATCAAGTTGACTAGAGTAGCAAAAAGGCCTGAATGTATTCAGAAGTTTCTCTGGGATGTTGTGTCGTCTGTCCTGTATTTGTGTCCAAATAGACACAAAGGATTTAGGAAGGATTTAAAATGTTTATACTGTTGACAATCATTCATGTACAGGTAACTCTCGACCATCCATTCCGCCTTGTCCAGCTGCACATGCGCATTACTCACGGTACAACGTTGTCTCGTTTGTAAGTTATCGTGGCTGTCTAATCAAAGTTAGTCAATTAGGAATTATACAACGTATACAGCTTTACTCCCCGTGCGTAAATCACCATGCTAGCCTGTGTGTGTGTGTGTGTGTGTGTGTGTGTGTGTGTGTGTGTGTGTGTGTGTGTGTGTGTGTGTGTGTGTGTGTGTGTGTGTGTGTGTGTGTGTGTGTGTGTGTGTGTGTGTGTGTGTGTGTGTGTGTGTGTGTGTGACGGCAGGTTGCGTGCCAAGCTTTGTGTGCAGCAGTAACACCACACCCTGCTCTCCCCACCACGACAGCACCTCGGGCGGACTACAATCTAAAGACCACAGCGTCCTTTATATTAATATTATTATTATATTTAGCTGTTTGGAGTTGATGTATACTTGTGTTAATATATACAATAAGCTTCACTATCCTTTTTTACTGTATGCAATAAGATGTAGGCTAGCCTAATAAAACATGCAGGCCGAGAGTTTAAACGAATTTACTTCTCCTTGCAAGAGCCTACTCTTTGCGTCTACTGGGCAATTCCCAGTATACTGTGAAGTATTTATATACTTGATAACTTCGGCAAAATAAGTTCCATATGTGTGTTAAGTTTTTTTGACCACTCTTTTTTAAATTACAGCACTTAAATGGACTACTACCCAACATAACAAAAAAATGAATAATTGTGTCTGAAACAAGTAGCCAACGATTGGTAATCCAATTTAAAGGCACGAAAAGTTTTGATGAGGGATTGAATAGTTGAGGGTGTTTAATAGCGAAGGTTATAAATTAATAAGATTATATAGGCCTGATTGTTTTTGTAAACCAAATAGTTGAAAGTAAATAGTCAGTCATAGGCTAACTAGTGAATGAAAAATACCTAGCATTTATTTCCATGAGAATTGTGTTAAAACACCTGTTGTGTTTTTAAGCTTTTTCTAGGCCTGTTGCAAAGTTATAACCACACACTTTGGTTTGACAACCGAATATTTTTCGAGTTTTCTTCTTCATTCAACCAAGCATGAAATTTAGTCAACATAATAACTCTTATTAAATAAAGTTACACAATATATAGTTTCGTTTTTTGCTTTGGTTTTCGATCAATATATATTCACCTAAAAAAAAGACACAACCGTTGAAATCTTGAAAGAGAAAATCCATCTGCTTTCTGTTTGAGCTCCCTGAGAAAAAAAATCCCGAGTGTTATAAAGAAAGATTAAACTGACAGGAAAATTGTTATTTTCTCTTTTCCTTTATCTGCTCGAGGCTACGTGTCGATGGGAAAGGCAGTCTGAGATTAAGATAAGGTCAAGTCGGTGCTGAGGGGGCCCATCCCGCTCTATGTTGTGGTTTTGTATTAATGACCCCCCCCCCATATGGGTTTGTGGGTTAAAGTTGACTTGCGGGTCAAAAAGCTCAGTTTTCCTTGGTGAAAAAAAAAGTTTCCTCCATTGCTGAAAAGTATCGCGCCAATCACTAGAGTGAGCGCTGAAGCAAAACCAACAGCAGATGATGTAATACATAAGTAGTTTACATTTCTGTGTACTTTTGTCCCTCTTGGAATCTAAAGACAGACAAAGGTACTCCGCCTTGGCTGTTGGTACTTTGCAAACACGCTTGATCCGCGCGCCTCCTCCGAAGTGCCGTCAGATCTACCTGCAGCGGCGGCAGCGGCGGCTCCAGGCCCCGCGGTAAAGCGGCCTTTTCTTTACGACTATCTAATCCGCGTCTTTACGACTCACCAGAGATGTGTATCATGACTCATGAGTGACTGCTGGTGCCGATCAGGAAAGTGATGGATGCCGCTGCGTGCATGCGGTGCTGAGAGGATCTGGGGCGAGCCGGCGAGGTAGGGATTGGCAGGGATGAAGAGAGTGTGAATGTGTGCGTGTGTGCGCGTGCGTGCGTGTGCGTGCCTGTGTGGGTGGGTGGTACAAGTTGTCAGTGGCCCTCTTCATAGGCGCGACATGATTATATTTCCAAATCGAGTACAGCCCTCCCTCCCCCCAACTCTAGGAGCTCAATATGGCCAACAAGCTATCAGAGGGACTAACGAGCGCACGCGGAAAACCTTGGGGAACTTTAGTATGTCAATCAGGTTTATGAAGGAGCGCGCGGTGATCTATGGGCCACCCGACCCTCTGCTCGTAATCAGTGTCATAAGTGTAGGTCTGAAAATCTGATGAGATAACCTTTAAATATCACTCACAAAATCCCACGTACGGAAATATGCGCGCACTCGTTGTTTTAAGTGATGATATAGGCGCACGATTAATACAATTATTATTCGGAATGGGGATGCTTTATACACAGGTTTCGGGATTATATATGATAATATGCCCATATGAGGGTGGTTCATTGTCGTGCTATTCGGTGGATGGATGATGGCCTCCGCGGTCTAATAATGTGAATGTGACATTTGAGCTGACCTTTGGGCTGACAACCTGCTGTTCGGATGTGTTGTGCTGCTCTAACCCGCCATTTTAAAATGTTACAGAACGGGTTCCCGTCAGACTCTAATTATGACAGCTGTAATGACACCCTTTTATCTCCGCAGGTATAGGCCTATTGGAAGTGTTTAATTGATGCATGATCAGATGTGTCCTGACAAGAACGCAATATGGCGATATATGCCTGGCCTACTGTTTTACATCACTCCCTACACGACTTCTGTCATTCGGAAAGCGCTTGCTGCGGCGGAATCGGCCTGAGAGGCGCCCCTGAATTCATAGGCCATCCATGTTCAACAATAAAGGCAAATGATCTGAGACCGACGCACAAGATGAGAGGCGCGTGTTTGCATAAGATGGGCTGCTTTGCATGCGCAGTGGCTCGATTACATTGATCTCATTAAAATAGATATCTCATAATAATAATAATAATAATAAAATAATGGAAGTGGGGGAGGGGGGGGGGTCGGCTGCGGAGCCGTTCATTTTTTTTCTGAGGAAGATTGGCCCGTCCATCTGTTGGTGGAGCATGCAGGAAGTCTGCTTGCATTTCCACGGACTCGTGAGCATTAGCCCCGGAATTATTCATAAACGCGTGGAGAATTAATTCCCAGGATTAAGAGTTGATTAAGATGTGTGTCACTTTGCTGTCTGAGAACTTATTAGGCGGCTGCTCGAGATGGCGGCAGATGGAATTTCACTCCGGTGTTTGTAGATGTTAATTTCTCCCCTCCTATAACAGCCATTTGCATATGATTGAAGGAGTGAGTCAGGTCGAGCTTTTTCCACAACGGCAGGAAAAAATAAATAACACACATGCACATGCACACGCACACGCACCGACAGACAGACAGACAGACAGACAGACAGACAGACAGACAGACAGACAGACAGACAGACAGACAGACAGACAGACAGACAGACAGACAGACAGACAGACTATGTTTTTACTGGTTAGGCCTAATACTAAATAATGTAGGCCTAATTATTGGGATATTTAGTTTGTTAATAACCTGAACACTTTTTAAATAGCATATCTTTGCATATCATGGTGCATGCATGATGCATGCAGAAATGCGCGAGTTCTTCAAATGCCAGCTGTTAATTAGATGAGGATAAACAATATCCTATACGCACATGCGCAACGGGTACAAGTAGGCGAGCCAGGCCGTTGCCCTTTGCATTTGTGTTTTACTGGCTATCGATGGCACTACTTTTGACATATTTGATATAACCAAATCAAAAAACATTTCAGTGCTTGAATGCTAGACGAATAATATGGTCTTCCTATTTTATTAGAAAATAATCACACAAAACATCCTCCCTATTCTTAACACGCTTCAGAATAGGCCTGTGAAGCAGATGTTATTGTTGAAATTGTTGTATTACATTTTTATTACGATTTGTGTGACCACTGCAGTGGTGGAAAAATCTATGACACGTACCTTTCATAATTCTGATATTTTTTTGTTATTTTAGAATTGATGGATATTTTTGGATGGATCAATTCATTCTTCCAATATTTGGAAGCAAAATTCTTGAATATTTGCAAATTGGCAGATTATTTTGACGTTGCCTAATGCCTATATGCTATACATTTTTATACACATCAATCAAATAATTTGGAAAATATTGGACAATACATGTGTTATGGCTAAAATGCCTATAGTCTTATGAATATGAAGCCTACTATATTTATGTGTTTTTTATTTTATTTATTTATTTCCATATTTTTTCCAGGGTTAATTGCATTTTCGGAGCACAATTTGTCATTTTAATTGTACGTTATTGCCTCCTTTGGCCTCGTTAATCCTAAACTTTATTATTATTTCTGGACTGCCATTTAGCGGTAATTTGAATTTGTGTTGTTCAGGTTTATCACTTAAAATAAATCAATAACAAAGCCTAATTAAATAAATAGCAATAAGCCTGTATATTGTATTGCATTATGTGGAAAGGAAACCACAATTTATGTGTCATCCCGAACGGCCGTGTTGTAAATATAAGGCCTGTCTTTGTCAGGAGGAGGGGGGGGGGGGGGCGCGGGGGGGGGTTACTGTTCTGTTTTTTCTATCGGAGGTCTCTGTGGCGGGGAACACCTGCCACCTATCAATGACGAATGGATCTCCAAATATTTTTGACCTCTGAGATTTCGCAGCGGCACTCCAGTGGGATGTGTGTCTGTGTGTGTGTTTGTGTGTGTTTGTGTCTGTGTGTGTGTGTGTGTGTGTGTGTGTGTGTGTGTGTGTGTGTGTGTGTGTGTGTGTGTGTGTGTGTGTGTGTGTGTGTGTGTGTGTGTGTGTGTGTGTGTGTGTGTGTGTGTGTGTGAGTGTGTGTGTGTCGAGAACATGACATAAAAATTGAAATGAAATACATCACTGAGCGATCGGCTATTCCAATGAATGAATTTCCTTCGAGGAGCAAACTACTTTTTTGGGCTGTATTTGTTGTGACATGATCTGACCTAAAACCCTTAACATTTCCTCATTAGAGCCATAGGCATGTCTGTATTGTTTAAAACTTGGGCCGGGCTCAGGGCAAGGGTGGAACTCGTTTTTCGTTGTTTTAAAATACCAATGTGTTCAAAAATATTAGGCCTACTAAATAAAATAAAATAACGTAACATTGGATTTTCTATCCATTCCCGTCTCGTAATCCAACATATAACAGGAGGATATGAATACAGGATTACATTCATAATCTAGTTAGGCCTGTCGCAATCCCCCAAATTCGCAAAGGGATATATGCAGTAGGCCTATAAACCGAAATCAGGAAGATCAAGAGTAAGTACTAAGTGAGTTAAACTCCCTCCAAGCTAAAGGCAGACCAGTGGAAACAGTGATAGATACCGGGTATTGATCGGGAAGGATGTCCACTTTTCCGTGCAGGTGATGCTGGTTTTAACAATGTCATGTTGTTGGGTGTTGAGTATCAGATCTAAAGATCTAGCCCACACCTTCAGAGTATACCAATAGACTAATTGGCATAGAGTCACAAATAAACACAACGGATCAAAAACAAAACAAAACAAGGCTACAACAAGTATCTGACATTTCGCGGACAGGACTTACATCAATCCTGGTGTTGAGAAATTAATCCGTGGAAAAAGCAAGGTAGTTGTTGCGTAATGATTGTCCTAGGACTGTTGTTTTCTGGTGACATCCACAAAGTTCCCCGCGTGTGTGGAGTGAAAAAGCGGTCAGTTTGCTCCTCGGCGCGCGATCATGGATGAAAGCAGCAGTAGTGGAGGGAGAGGTTTGATCCCCGCACATAGAGGGACTGACTTCATGCTTAATATTGTGCGCGACAGGTCCGCTGTAGGAAGGACTGCCCACTTTACAGCTTTTACTTGCCCCTTACCGCCCCTTTCGGCCCGTGTTACGAGCGCACACAAACACACGCACGGCAAGTATAAAAAAGCACGCACGGATAAAAGAAAGTCCTCCTCCTCTCCTGGTCCGTGCTGCAGTTTGCCACCGATTTCCCCCGCACACGGACGCACGGACGCGCAATCTCTCTCTATCTGTCTATCTCTCTCTATCACTCTCCACAACGCCTGGTCACGCAGCGTCCACCGTCCGCTGTCCGCCGACTCCGTGACTGTTGTTGTTGTTCGCAACAATACATCTCACTTTACCTTACTTGCTGCTCCATGGGCTCCACACATTTTCCTTCCACTTCTGTTGTGTTGTATTTTCTGCTCGTTATCTCATCGTTGTTTTTGTTCGTTCATGGTCTTGCTTATTGTGTAGCATTGTGTACACCATTTATGTTGGTCTCAAATGTTCTCATACATACTAATTATTTTATGATACTTTGATATGATGAATCAGTTGTTTCATTCCTCTCACAATCACAAGACAGAGTGCTTTTGGTTCGATAGATTGTTCCTCATGTAGGCTATTTCACTCTATCACATGCATGCCTCCTTTTGCGAAATATGAAACTATTATGTGATTGTACACACTTGTAGACTATGTGACTCACAGTGGCTGTTTGGGCCGGGGATTTTCTTTATTTTTCATTATCTAGGCCTACATTTTATATGTTATGTTCAAAATGGAAATTCGCAGTACAGTATACAGTTTTCATAAACAGCTAAACAGTTACTTGTATAGTAACATACACAGTGTCAACTTGTGTAACATGAAGTCAAGTGGCTTTGAACAGATAATTAGGCATCTTTTATTACGTTTTGATTTTGCATGTTGTTTAGCTACACAAAGATCATTGTATTGTATAATATGTATTAAGTGCATTTCAAGTTAATTACAAAGAAAAACGTTTCCTATTAAATATGATGGTATACTACAACATCCAACAAAAAGGGCTTTTATTTGAACACACACAAGTTTCAGGGCGAGGGTAGTGAAATGGTTGCTCGAATCTTTCTCTCCTTATTCTTCAGTGTGTGGTGACTAATGAGCACACTTACTTCCAAGATGCAACCTTACATAAATATTTCCAGCTTCGATGATGTAAATGTAATCAAGAGGGCTCCAGATGTTTCATACAGAAGGATAGATTGCCGCATGTCGGTGGATGTTAGGGAAGCAACGTTGTTAAATGTGTTTTTTCTTTTTAATGAATGTAGTTCTGTCATTATCTCAGCAGTGATGCAGTCCAACAAAGAAAAGTGATTTCCCTAGTTAGACATGTCATTTAAAAAGTATCACTTCATTTCAGCCATAAAGCAGTAGTTTGCTCTACAAATCTCAGAGAAATCAGTTCATTTCAGTGAGTTGAATTCTGGGGATGGTGAGTGTCGCCTTTCTTTGTCTGTGCATGAAACGTCGAGGAATAACATAAAGCACAGGTGATCAAACACTTTGCAAAAGAGCAAACAGAGATCGGGCAAGATATGGTGGGGGTACATGTTGGAAACACAGAGCAGGACTTTCGGTATACAGCTTGATATCTACCGGGGAAGATAAGGGACTGTAGAGTAGCAGCTATGCAATCATAACAGCCCCCAGCCCCCAGCCCACCCCACCCCCCCACCCGGACCCCCGCCACCACCACTACCACCACCATACCTCTACACGCAGACAAACAGTCACGAGACAAGAGACAATTCACACTCTCAGCTACAAACGTCCCGCAGTGCCACGTGCACATTCCGGGGCTGCTTTGAGTAAAAGGCGTCGCCCCCTGCAATAGTGAGACAATAGTCAGACGATATTAAGACCCTTGGACTTCCACATTCAAAGGAGGATGAGGCAGTCTCCGATCTCCTGTCTCTATGGCCTCCATGGATTTGAAAGATGCAAACGTGGGTGGAACGTCAAAATGTTGTACTAATCCAACCAAGGTCAATCTTTTTTGTTGATAATAAGAAAACAGGGCATTTGCATAGAGAATGGCGACATTAAACTATGTATTGTCAATATTATAAGCAGGGCGGATGGGGATGGGGGGAGGGGGTGGGGGGGCTGGGGGGGTTATAGTATCATCGTCCATGAGTGTCATCTTTGACTTCCTCTTCAGTTTACATGTGCACCCGGCAGACTTTTGCCTTCTTCAGCTTTACATATGGGATGAGGGTTTTACATTTATATGGATTAGAAGATTTATTTGTGATTTGGGAAACAAACCAAAAAATGATTGGATTATGATGTCAGATCTGGGATTAATAGATATGTCAATGTATGAACTATACAAATGTGATAAAAAATATAATTATTTGTCTTTACTTTTGGTTTTCGATATTGAATCTGCCTAAGGTAGAATGAATATGGATAGGTAATTGTCCCATATGTCCATGTGTTGATTCTATGGACACATATTCAAAAGGACAGACAGTCTTGTAGTGTTTAACTCAGAGTTGAAAGGTTCTGGGTTCAATCCCCCATGTCCATAGTCCCAATTTATCTGTTTTATGAGACCAACAGACGAACAAATTGGTAAATTATTATCAAAATTCATAAGACATCATTGAGCCAGATGCCCGCACCCTTACCTGCTCATTAATGATCGCACTATGTATCTCTTTGGATAAAAGTGTGACCAAATAGTAAAATGCTATTAAATACTGGTGAAATAAATTATTTGAACATCTAATCAAACATTATTTAAATATTTTTAGATCTCTCCTATCCTGACTGCAGAAATATTGCATGGACTCGCCAATTTGATACATCCATGATGCAAATCCCTAGCATAAACCACCCCTTTGATGTCGTCATCAACACGCTCAACCAAACACGAAACGAGTCGTACAACCCTGCTACATCATCCCGCCTTAATTACCAAATCCCTGTAGTGAACGCTATACTTTATACTGTAAATGGGTTTCAATTAAAAATTAATAGTACGAAATGTAACATTTCATACAAATAGTATTTTATATAGTGATAGCAACATAGTGCATTAAAGAATACTTCGAATGCGATTGGTTTCCTTGTCGGTCAATCAAACGCAGGAATCATGGTTGGCCGAGAGCACAGAGGGTTTTCCACGTCAGTGTGTTTACCAAGAAGACTGACAGCTGCTTAAATTTAACACATTACAAACTTATATTTCCTGTTATCAAAGCTGCAAATCAATTTCTACCGATAATGTATTTCACGTGGTGTAAATGTCCGTAAACTGTAGATTCCCTGGGTCTGTTGTCGCGTATTGAACTTCCTATTGGTCTACCTATTCAGTGTTAGCCGGCTAGCCTGTTCAATTAGCCTAGCCAGTTAGCCCAGTGGTTCGCCTGCAGGACTCCATCTTGTGTTGAAGTTGGTAATTTAACCACACAGAGGTAAGTTATTTAATCTTGACATCACCATACCTGCACTGTGGATGTTGTCGTTTACCCATGGTGCCGTAGAAAGATAGAGGCGGAAATTGAGGCTAATATGACGTGGATATCAAGCTAGCATGTTATGCCAACTTGACCACAGGAACACAGCCGGTTTTATTGGTTACACATCGCAGTTTTGCTATTAGTACAAACGAAACGCATTTTTACACATTAGAGGAGTGTGTCTCAATTTAAGTGTGGTCTATGTCGTATTATATGTTTTAGCAGGGATGGTAATGGACCTACGTGGTTAGCATCGTCATTTTACTAATCAGCTGATCATCCAGTTATTCCAGGTAAACTCGGGAAGACAGTTCGCAAGATCTGTATTTAGCCTTGGAATAAGGATTATGTCTTAATGTCTTCGTTTGTCTACGAGAATTGCCATAACAATTCAATGCATTCTACCAATGGATCAATATATTTTGTTACATAATGATTGGTCAATGTATTCTAGGCCTGTGTAATCTATATGTTTTTGGTAGGGATTTGTGTGTACCGGTATGGATTTTAAACTGTTCTTGATGATAGTTTATTCCCAAGAGAAGGTATTTCATCCTTTCAATGAGAAGGTTAACCTGTTGGGTGTAGTGCAAGCCTAGGGGACTGCATCATTACAAACAATGCTACAATTTATTTCACAGGTTCTGGGCTAGAATCCAAAGTCTGCAGTCTACCTGAGCAAGATTCCTAACCCCACCTCCTTCTTAATGTATCTAAATGCATTCACTCTTAGGTGCTTTGGATGACAGCATGTGATCAACATTGAATGTAGAATGGTATTTTCATAACAATATATCTTCTAAGGTAACCTGTCAAGGTTTTTCTGAAAATGTATTGCGGATGAAACGATTATCCGTAGAAAAACTTTTCTGTTCTAATTTCAGAAGGCAGGATGGTGGACAAGAACATCTACATCGTCCAAGGAGAGATCGGTACTGTGGTTGGAGCAATCAAGAGGAACTCTAGATGGAACACCCACACTCCACTGGTACTTTCATCACAATCTCAATTTAGTTTTTTTACTCTGAACTTTCTGAAGTTGAGATGACCGTATTGTGTTGCAATGGCAATGAGTTTCGCTGTTATGAAATGCTGACTTCTGTTGAATTTTGTTTGACAACAAATACTTTCAGAATTCTTTCAGAAATGTACTTTCAGAAACGTTTTTCTTTAGAAGAATAATTTACATGCCATGTTTTATATCGATGTCCCAATGTGTAACATTTCACCTAGCTTAAAATAATTTTGACGCATCTGTAATCAATGCTGATCGATAGTGATTCATATAATGCTATCAGTAAAATCCCATCCTATAATTAATATACCGGTATTCTACAAATGAAAAAGCCTGTTGCTCACTATTTGTTTTAACTAATCGTAAAATCGTCTCCTGCCCACTATTTTAGAGGGGCTCAATCTTACATTTGATGACTTTAAGAGTGGCCAATACAAACCAACCAAAAAGTGTTTAGTGGAGGGGCAAGTGCTTCGGAGATGGTGGCAAGCTGGATTGTGGGTTTGTACCCTGAAAATGGGCATTATCATATCTGATTAAACCGGATATAGAGACTGCTGTAGGCAATATTTTTGAGTTAGAGAGAGCAGAAGAAAGTATTGAGATATATTGCATCAACACACCTGTGGTTGAGCTTTGTTGACGTTGTGTTCGAACATGTGATTGAGAGTCAAGTTGGATTCCCCAAACCAAAAGAGATGCCCTGATGTTGACCTCAAAAATTATCTTAGAGCAGTCTAAATGCCCGATTGTCTCATACAGCAGCCCTTCCCACTTACTAATAGCTGACGGTTGGCTATGACATAAAAAAGAAAGATCTACAACTAAAAACCTTGATGGGCGAACGCTCTGCAACGGCAATCTCAAATCAAAACGCTAAACGAGCATTGCATGTTTAAGGAAGTAGGTGATAAAGAAGGGTTTAATAGTTCGGTTCGTTTTACCTTTATTACCCCAGGGTAGGCTCTCTGTCATCAAATGCTTCGTTCCTGCTCCGTGCCCAAACAGAAAAGTCACGTGATCGAGCATATATGACTGTGGCCCTTATCTTGATGTTATCTTCTGACCAACAAACAATCGCACCACAATCACTGACAATTTGATATTGGTCATTGTCATACTTATTATATACCCAGCCTTGGGCTGGGCGATATGGACAAAATCTTATATCACGATATGAGTAATTTTCTATCACGATATGGATATATATCACGATATGGTATTTTTGAAGTAAATTAAAATAATAAATGGCTTAAAATAACCATACTTCACATTTGATCAGTTTTTTATTTTATTTTGAACTTGAATTTCCATGCTTACAAAGGAGTAAGTAGCAAATAATCTGTCATTAACTGCAGTGTCATATAGTGCAAACATTGAACTGTTTTTTCAATACAAATACAATTTTCTTTTAAAGGTGTGCTTCACACCTGCCTGGCTGTCAGTCAGTGCAGTGTAATATAAAATGAAAATCACAGCATCACACAAATATTTTAAATACTAATTATACACTTATAAAATAAAGTTATGTGCTGTGCAAATAGCTGGTGGTAAAAATAGAACTGTTTCTTCAATACAAATGAGATTTTTTTTCAAGTTAACAGGTGAGTCTCACACCTGCCTTGCTTCAGTCAGTGCAGTGCAATATAATTTTTTTTTTTTTTTTTTTCTCTCTCGGTATAAACGATATGGCCAAATCTCTCCCGGTAGACGCTTTCATATCGTCCACGGTATGATATCTTCATATCGCCCAGCCCTAACCCAGCCAGTAACAAAGTCCCCATGATATAATTATTAGAAACACTGATATTTTATGTCTGCTTTGTCAAAATGAGCTTAAATTAGGTGTCTTTTTTTTCTTTGCCGACTGTGTTTCAATCCATTCTGAACTGTACCCGTTCATGCACCGAACCGTGCGTGTCTTCCCTGGCAGTACGATTCTTTTGAATAGAACTGTTGCACCCTAAGTGAATACCGGGCCTAATCGGGTAGAACGGAGTGCTCCGTCCCCTCATAGTCCTGCCTCTGTTTGATTACATCAATGTTTTCTATTTGTTAGGGTATATTTTATCAGCCTGTATTATAGCATATCATATAGAGAACGGACTCGCTCATCGTCATCCCCATCTCGTTTTTCACAGCCATTTATTCTGCAAAGTGACAGTAGAGGCAGTTGGTAATTCTCCGCTTCGTCCATGGACGGCTGTGGGAAACCTTGCAATATGTAGATGTAGTTGAGGTATACTTTGTGTATAACTATGTTTTTGAATATGAAACTGAGTAGTGCAGAGGACATGTTAATTGTCAATACTCGCATTAAAATCGGTATACACGGTATGTTATGTATTTAATACTGTATTTATAGAAGTGTTATACTTAAAACCTGCACTATTACACTTTTGTTTCAACATAAGTAACATTTAACTGGAACTCTAATTCGATTATTTTTCTCACTAAACCAGTTTGGTCTGTCGAGTAAACGTTGACCAAAGTAAATTCTAACGCAAATATCCGGTTGCAAAATTAAGAATAAGAATCTTCCCAGATATTTGTCACTACTTCTAAAAGATTGGGCCTTCTTTATTCAAATTCTATGCAAAACCAGAGCATTGGATTTGCACAGCTTGCCCTCAGATATCCTCATCATCTTGAATGGTGCAAGACCATGCAAACTATGTGCCCTTTTTTTTACTCTATGACCAGGATGAAGAACAAGACCCTTTGCTCAGCAGCTTCGCCCAACTCAAGGACATCCTCAACTCCATTAAAGGTAAGTTCATCCAAACATCACACGTCAATCAGATGCATCACCAAGTCAACTCAATTCAATGAGTTGTACAGCCCTTGATCACAGGTACCAAGGTCTCCAAGGGCTTCAACGGCCACATTATACATCCCTCAGGCCTCGAACACATTTGCATATCCCTAATTTATCTGCTATAGATCCATAATTACTAAATTTATGATTTTTAAACCACATTGAGCCAATGCATTTTAAATTTTAAATGAAAAATTACAAAAAACAAAATATTCTGAAATATTCACACGTTTTATGTTAGTCAGGCCCTCGATCAAATTAGTGTCAAAAATTATATCTGTGTTTATTATAATATCCATAGATGTATCTGTCTTTCTGTAATACCATTCACCAGCTCCTAGCGCCAGATAGAAACCGTGTGCTATATTCCCCTCTTCTGATCCTCCTGTTCCAGCAGTGGCTTAGCCGTGCCAAGTGTCTCTTGTACAATACATCACTTGGGTAAATCCTAGCTAGCTGAGACCCCGAGGTTGAGCATATTCAGATTTGCTATTGTAAAGAGTCGGGTTATCCCGTGTCTGAGGAGTAATATGACATTTAATCAGGTGCGGGGTGTATATTTCCATGGAGAAACGTTGTGGCCTTTCGCATTGTCAATATTATTCCTCTCTGTGTCTCGCCGTGCATGGGGCTGTTTTGTGGCTGCTGAATCATACGGGAGTCCCAATGAAACAGGATTGCTGTTTGCTCATCTTTTATCCAAATGCTCCTTTGAGTGACACGGCAGTGTTGGGGACGGGGTTATAGGCAGGGGTACGACTGTTGTACAGATGTTTCCCGGTGAAGCAGTGCTTTGTGGGAGGAGGAAAATTATATTTATTTTATTTGCCTACCAGGAGAGGTACTCAAATGTTTGAATATTTATTGGATGGAGCATAATATACAGTGATATTAAATCTACATATTTGAATATTAGAATGTGACAAAAATATTACTATACAAGATAAACGACGCAAGGGATAGCATGCAGACAGAAAGTGACAAACTTATTAAAGCCTTGCAGATTCCACATGAATGAAGTAGAATTCGTGTCATTTCTAAAAAATATTGAATGTATATATATCTTTGAATACCTGCAAGGACAGAGTAATATGTCAAACCACTATTTAACAATTTCTTAATTGGCCAGCTTGCCTTGGTCCCCTAAATCCCAAATCACCTTTCCTGAAATATCTTTTGTCTTTAGGGTGATTGCTTCAAATTGTATCAAAGCATTCCACGTGCTCTCTCTCTCTATATATATGCCATTTGGCGGATGCTTTTATGTCTTGCAATACCCTGAGAGCATACATTCTTGGCAAGGGTGGCCCCCAGTGGGAATATACCCCCTGACCATGGCAGTGTTAACGCCTTGCTCGACCAGTTGATTTGGACAAGGACCCCTCGTCTCTATACTTGTCATTTGTCTAGCTTCCATACTTGTTTCTCTGGTTGTAGAGGACTGAAGATCTGAGCTACCCGCGGTGTAACCGTGGTAACAGTGATTGATCTCGTGCGAGCTCCAGCGCGTGTGTGTAAACTGAGCGCCGCTAGTCCTCGGTCCCTGGGGGGCCAGGCAGTCAGTCCAGATCGGCGGTTAACCCTGTGTGTCGTCATGGCTTTGCAATGAGAGCGCTTGGAAGGGTCCAGAGAAGCTGGGCAGGCCAGCGGCGGTAGCAGCCGGCAGCCAGAGGAGAGATGCAACACATGGACCTCCAGTCTTCTCTCTCTCTCTGTGTGTGTGTGTGTGTGTGTGTGTGTGTGTGTGTGTGTGTGTGTGTGTGTGTGTGTGTGTGTGTGTGTGTGTGTGTGTGTGTGTGTGTGTGTGTGTGTGTGTGTGTGTGTGTGTTGGCCTCCCCCTGGGAATGCCTCCACCGACAGAGGAGATGGACAGGCACTGCTGCGCCAGGGGCCTGAGAGGAATCTGCTTCACATTTTCACCCTTCGTCCTTCTCCACCCTCACTACAACCACCGTACCCCTTCTCACACCCAACCTTTACTCTGTGCCAAAAAACAACCAAAACCTTGCCAGTGATTCATGGCTTTAACTGAGCAGCCTGCGTTGCTCATATCTTTGACATCAACCCTTATTCTCACCCACATTCTGTGGGTGAGACGACATCCGGAATATCAAGTCAAAATTACTATTAAGTTCGATGGCAAAAAGACGAATATTTAGAAACCGTACATTAAATCACTCCTTGTCTCAATGTCTCTCAATCGGCATGTCCATGCACTTTGGCGTGACTGGAAGACTCAACTGATACAGAATGAAGAAGAGGCTTAATTGTGTGCTTGGCCAGACTTACATTTTTTTTTGGAAGCAAAACAAAATTGCACTAGGTCTTTCTCTTTCACTTTCCCTCTTTCAACCCCACTCACCCAAGTCTACTTGGTGGGAGAACACACACACACACACACACACACACACACACACACACACACACACACACACACACACACACACACACACACACACACACACACACACACACACACACACACACACACACACACACACACACACACACACACACACACACACACACACTGTGTGTGAAGTCTTCAGGGTGGGCTGTGTTGCTCCCGGGCCCAGCTGTCGGCTTATTGAAAGCCCAGTAATTCCGTTTGGTCTGTTGTGTACCTTAGCTGCCTCTCACAACACAAGCCAGAACCAGCGAAGGAAAATATGGATTAGACCCCACCAGGTTCCTCAGCATCCCTCTCTCTCTTTCATTCTCCATCGTCTCTGTCTGACGTTCATTTTGGCTTTTTCTTTCTCTCTCTCTCTGATTCACAGGCTCTCTTTGTGAATTCATTCTCTGATTCTCTTCTCTTTTTCTTTCTCTGATTTTATTGTGTACTCTCTGTCTCTTTTTCTCTCGCTCTCACTCTCTCATTCCATTGTTGAAGGTTCTGTATTTGTGTGATTGACAGGGGCATGTGTGCTTGCAGAGCGATACAGCTGGAGGTGTATCATCTGCAATTTTAGTTGGGTAAATATAGCTAGCGGTCTTGTCAAGCAGAGAGATAAATTGTTCTGGGAAAGGAAGTGTTGTCTCATACGATAAAAAAAAAAGACAAAAAATTCCCTACAAGTCCTGGAAGACTGAAGACCTTTCCTTGATTCGAGCAGTGGTGGTGTTGGTGGGTGGATATTTTTTTTCTTTTCTAAACAAAGAAACCCCAGTTATGGGCAGCCAGGGAACATGTGTTGCAGCGGCTCAGCGCTGCCTCACTCCTCTATAAAGTCATAGCAGATGAAGTTGGGCTTAGGGCTCCTCTTTAAATGGCATGTCTCAGCTTAGGGCTGCTTTCTAGTATTCTTCCAGAAGTATATTCTCGTAATCAGTTTTTGCCCCCCCCCCCACCCCCCCACTGTTTAGTGACCAATATAAGTTTCCAAAATACTTATCTTAAAATATTTAGAGAATATACATGACATATCCCAGTTGGACGTTTTCTTTTTTTATATGAATGCTTGACCCATGATCTGAGTTAAGGAGGGACTGTTTATTCACAGACAGGGTTTGTAATAAGGATGTGAGCACAACCTTAATTTATTATATACTATTAATTTTTAAGTTACTTTATTTCCATGTAGTTAATATTCGTTAGAGCTGTTAAGTCCTTTCCCTCCCGATCATGTGAAACTTCTGCTGTCCATGAGTTAGAGGGCTTGGGACTAAATGCATCGTATGCCGATGACAACCGCTGCTATGTGGACCTGCATGGTCTGCCTAATCCAGCCACAACATTGGAATTGCTAACAAGTAACTAGTAGATACAAATTGGCTCTGAGGTATGGTTTGGGCCGCACAGCGAGGCCCAAATCTCTTAACCCATGCAGGACATGATCATTTTTTGATGCCATAACGTTTTCTTTGCATTTGATTTTATTTATTTTTTTATCACTGAGCTGTAGATTGAGTCTTCTGCCTCTTGCAAGACATTGACCCTGAGGTATGGTGTGTGGGATCCACATCAAACAGACAAATCTGTCTGAATCCCCTGTTGAATAATTCGGTGGATTTGTGTTGCGGCCGCTCTTGATGCCTCGGGAGAGTAGGATAGAGATACAGTGATTCATTCAGTCATACATTGTATTCAATCCCATGCCCAACATCTTTCCTTCCTATGCCTCCCTTTTGTTATGCAGAAGTCTGCTTCAGTCCCAGGTTTCTTTTTGTTTTTTTTCTTCTTTGAGATCTATTTCTCTTCCTCCCCCACCAACCCTTGCTCAGTCTATAGTGAAGGTGAGTCTGTCTAGGAAGCAGTCCTCCCCTAAATCCCTTCATTTTTATTCATACAAATACAGGTTTAGAGATTCAGACGTCGGCCAGATTCCAAGCCAGAGTGGCCCTTTGACTGACAGCTTCCTTCATTCCCTTTTATTTTTTCCCCAATACTAACTCAATTCACAAGCACACCTCTAATTGACTGGAATCACCTGCAAGGCACCGGAGGCGCCGCTCAAGAAGGGGGGGTGCAAACGGGAGGGGGGGGGGGGAGACACAATGGCAGTGGGTTCGGCAAAGGAAAAGCATGGAGGCTGACCTTATTACTGACCCGTTCAAGTAATTATCTCGCTGACCTCCTGGCAACAGGCAATTCAGCACCCGTATAACCCGTATAACATATAATAATATGACTATAAGGGAGCGAAGAATCTTTTAAGGCAATTTTCTCGATTTTTATTTGTATTATTTTCATTTGCTAGATTTGGCTTTAATCATTGCGTTTTATCACATCCACCATGTAAGGGCATGACTTAAGATCTGTCACATTCTTGCAGTGTTTCACATCTTTGCAATCTAAAAAAAACTTTGTTTCTATTGAACTGATCCATCCCATAACTTAGGACCTGTCCTAATTCATCTAATATTTCTGGCAGGTCTGTCAACATGAGCGAGCCTGCACGCTTCTCGCTTTGTCTCTGTCTGTCTCTCTGTCTTATTTCAAGGTCAAGTGCGTGGCCTCCCCCCCCCCCTCCCATCACCCCTTCCCCCAGCTGTGCTCAGCCAGCCTTGTCCAGGCTTCGGCCCTCTGCCCTTTTAACCTCACTCTTCAACTGCCCCTCTTCTCCTCCCTCCCCTGTGCCACCTGATATTGGGACATATATCACTCCAATTGAGGTGCCGGAGTGCAGCTGGCGGATACCAGATGAAGACGACCCCATAAGTCATATCGGTCAGCCACTAAAGGAAATATGTTTACACACACAAAAGTATCTTGGCTTAAGGAGAATCTGGCTTATGTAAACTCTCTGCATGTCTGCACTGTCACGTCAATGGCCTACATGTTTAGTCCTAATTATTATAACAAACGTTATTTATAGAGGAGGTTGCAAAGCAAAGTTATGAAGTCTTTCAAGCACGAGATCCACATTCATTTGTTTTCAAACAGATTTTTAAGTTGCTGTAAAAAAACAACCAAGAAAATATGTTGAATAAATTGACCTAGAAAAGTAAACATATGTATACTTATTTTAACGTGCATACAAAGAAATACATAGAAAAAATTAATTTCCTTTTGAAATCCATGGGGCCTTAGCCTAACAAATTGTTCAATAGCTTGTTTGGGGAATTAAATGTTTCAAAAATATTTTATACATTTTAGTAATAATGCTGACGCCTGTGTTGGACATTGGAATCGCGCAGATACTGCGAAGGTGTTAGTGGTTACTGGATGTCTAAGGGGGAAGGAGCTCACAGGACATGTGGTTCGCGCAGGCAGGACTTGACATCAACTGTCCACCAAAGAGCAACCTGAGTTAAGAGGTGTTGCATAGTTGCTAAATGGGAAGAGCAGAGTTTCCATTGCCCTGGATTGGAAAGTATCCTGTCTGCGGCTCCCCCCTGTCTTCATATCCCTCCATGTCAAGGAGGAATGATAGCCCAGGGACACGTCCGCTTGGCAAGGTTAATAAGTTGGCAAGGCGATCAGCGATGAGCCTCCAAGTCTTCTCACTTGGCCCTTGGTACGAGAGTGCCTTGATTCACATTGAGGTGATCAGGAAAACACATGGCCCACATTAATGAAACCAACTAGGAGATAAACGGGGAGCAACTCATTGAATAACGAGCATTTGATGTGTGCCATCTCAAATTATGCCAGTGTTGCAAGTAAGCCGGTGAGATAATCCCCTGGCCCACGCTGTGGTAATAGTGCTCATCAAATGTCACTTGATTTAATGGGGGGGGTTCCCTCCACCAGACAGCCTGCCACCTAGCGCTGGTTAGTAGCTGTAAATCTAGCCAGTTAACAGTGCTCTAACCGGGGCCTGACAGGCAGGGCTTAGGCCTAGTGTGAAAAGGGGATGCAACTGTTGTCCTGTTTCAGAGCCTCTCAACAATGTGCTGAGTGGATGGAGGGTCCCAGCAGAGGGCCATTAATCAAAGTGCTCCAGGGTGTCTGTCTGTGCAGGGTGGTAGGTGGGCCGGGGCTGGTGCTGGTGGTGGTCCGGCCCCAGGTCTCTAGGCTGGAGGATTTTGAGGCGATGGCTGAAGCGGAGTGGACAAAGCCTCAGGGGAACACAAACTGGTCCTCAATAGGGGGTTTGACGAATAAAGGCGGTCTGGGGTACAGGGATGGTCTTCAGACCCACAATGATGCCTCCTCGATGATGGTCTTAAACTAAACTGGTCCGGGTGAACCTTGTGTTCATCACGGATTCTCAGGAAAATCCCCTGAAATGTACCTAAAAGTCCTCACCTTCTTCGTTGTTGATTCCTTCTTCGATGGCCTACTATTATTTAATCTAAACAACGATATAGTATAAAACTGAATTTAGATAATACAAAGGTACAATCGTTTTGCTATGGAAAGCATCGGAAGTGCACAGTAGCCCCCAAAACAAAATCAAAAGGGCCCCCCTCTCCTCTCTTAACCATGGTCTTCACAGCCTAGGAATAGCCTTCTATACTGGTCAAGGCTCTGCTAATGTTTTGTCCACTATGAACCATTTGTTGGAGGCTTATTTTTTTTTATCTCTGCCCTACCTGGATTGTGTCGTAATTCCCTGTTAAGGATGTTCTTATGAGGTGGTTATTGACATTTGGCATGAGGCCCACCACGCTGCTGTTGGCCCGGGGGTCAACGAGGGTTTTGGTTCAGAGTTCCTCTTTAATGACTTCACACTGTGCGCATGGAACACCAATAAAGAGCAGGGGGTATTTAGGTAGGGTTTGGGACGTTTCAACACCTTGGACGACCCACGGCAGATACTAACGCTGGAGGTCTGGTCTATAAACAGCCCTAGGGCGGCCGGCACGTGGTGACACTTTGGCGGGCCGGACTGCATAGTACAGATTGACAATACAGCCTGGCATTGGCAATTTTTGGAGGTGCTAAGTGTTTGTTTTCAGCATGCAAGTTTAGCTTCAGGGTGTCTTGAGACAAAGGGTTGGGGAGGGGGTTACAATGGCAACACTTGCTATGCTTTTGTTCTCTTTGTACTGACCACCTAGGGGGTGATGTATTTGAATAACATTTTCCTGTTTCCATATTTGGGTGGTCGACGTGATTAGATGCTGTCATAAGCCACACAGCACCAAGTTTCATTTTGACGTGATTTACTATCTTGAAACATTTGGCTAAGTTATGGCGTTAAGTTATGATTTGGAAGACAACGTTAAGCTCCTGCTTGAACTCGGCTGCATGTAAATGAGCCTTGGCGTGGTGCCAGGGTTTATAGGTCACGGGGTGGGTCAGACAGTTGTGTTGGTCAGACAGCCTATAATTCATCGTCCAAAGCTAGCACGACCCTCCATCCTTGGCTCCATTCTCCAGTTAACATCCTACGATCATAGCATTAGTCACTAGTCACCTCAAGTTGCTCCCTCTTATTCATCCAAGGACCTATAACACATAATAATGATGATGATAATTTCGACTAAGGTCGTACCGCAGGCCACCCTGTGTGACCTATTGATCAGGGGGAACATGAACATGCATTGCTTTACTGCATGATTACAATACAAGGTCTGCTGGAACGAATCGTGGGGGCTACCCTCAGTAATCTCCTCAGTATAGCGGCAAAGCCGGCCAAATCAAAAGGTACAGTCCACCAGCTCTCTAGGCGGTGGCGGTGTGGAGGAGCTCGCGGGTGGGGGTGCGGTGCTTTTTGTTGTTGTAGAAAATAAGGGCCAATATTAGTATTGCTGGGATGGACTGTCTTGTGTGGCGCTCACCTCCTTAAGCCTCCCGCGCCCCACTGTGAATCCCAGACTGCATTGATGGACGGGGTTAACAAACCTCTCGGCAGCACTGCCCACCACACCCCCCACATACATGTATTCACGCGCACACGCACGCATGCACGCACACATTCACAGTGTCTCTTGACACACATGCACACAGCTGCTTGTTATTTCATGGTCCATAAGGATGCTGTGACCACGGACATTGTAATTCACATATCCAATCGGATAAGCTCTGCATTGCACATTAGTTTCAAACTGATATTCTCACAGATGCGTGAACGTACGTACACAGATACACACTTGACCGGGAACATTGCGGCTGGCGCGCAGTTGTTTGTAACGCATGTATTTGAAGGACTGTACCGGGAGTGATTTTTGATTTATCACCATGGCTGGAGATTCACCCTGTCTTTAACAATGGTTCTGTGCATAGCTGTATAAAACGACGGATGTTTTATTCTTTCCCCCTGCTTCCTTACGGCATTTTGTTCACTTCCATTGACGTTGAAAGCGTGTGGACGGGATCTTGAAACATGAAAATCTGGTCCTGCCACTACGGCTGGCCAAATGGTGGTATTATGAGGTTTTACGGCGATGTCACAACCTTATGTGTGGTGGAATGCAAACATATTGGCGGGGAACTATAGGCAATGTTCCTTAATGCGAAGATTCTCATTTTCAGATGTGTTGAATTTGGTATACGTTAGTGTTGCATATGCAGAATATTTGGTTGCAGAATTTAATTTAACATTTAATAAATGATGTGGATGATTTTCTATGTGTGCAGTCTACCAAATCATTACTTCTTGCACCTGTCCGGTTAATATTTAAGTTTAACTTAATTTTGTTCTCAAAACAGTCCTGTTATTTCTGTTTCTGGTCCAACTCATGATCACATGAATCAGGTTATTGTTTAGACTTTGTTTTTCCATGGCAAAACAATTGTTTAACACAATCCATACCTGCTCCTTGATGACCTGCGTCTGAATTCCCTTGTCAAACTCACTTTGGATAAAAATCTGCTCTTATCCAACTTCCCTTTTGAAAAAAAGGCAGCTAAATAACAGAATAGTACAACGGTGTATGAATCCATTTCTGTTTGTTTAATTGTAGAGTATGTATTTGGGTTTAAGTGACAGGGTCGGCTGCACCACCATGTTTATTGAACTTGGCCCCCAGCCCACTTGTTGTTGTTGTTGTCTCAGTACAATTCAGTGAGTGGCTGCTGTTGTCTCTCTCCTCCCTCGCCCCTTCCATACCCTCCCCTCTGTTTCACGCCGATGCGGAGGGAGGGGAGAAGTTCCACTGGGGTCTTCTGAGTAGAGGTTGGCATTAAAAGATGTCCTATTTCTGGTCTGCAGCTGGGTTGTTTGAAGGCGGCGTGCGCAGTGGAGGTGAAATAGGTCAAAGTACTGTCGTGTCCAGGGACGGGGGCGGCGGTGAGTGGGGGGTGGGTGGTGTGAGCTGGCAGCTGGCGGAGCAGACCTAGTGGGCAGGCATGTCCACTACACAGGCTGATTAAACAACTGTCTGCATTGCAGGGCGTAAATATTGAATCAGGGGGAGCAAGAGGTGACTTACTGCGGCGGGGGCCCTTCAAAGCCGTTGATGTGGCCCGTCTTAAATAGCATGTGGATCAGTGCCGCCCATTACAAATTTTGACAAAAGCTTCCCCGCTGACAGGGGAGCGAGCCGGCCTGGCTGCGACCGCCCCATGCAGCTGACCGGCAGACATGCTAACAACCCCCGCCGCGAGAAGGTGTTGATTGGCCCGCAAGCAAAATAGACCTGACGATACATTCAAGAGCACCACCACCCAAGCGCACGCACACACACACGCACACACACACACACACACAAACACAGACACACACAGACGCACACAGACATTATTGTTTTGATGCTTTATTTTTTTCCCAACGTGACAAATAAATAATTAGCATCTCCAAGCTCTGATATTGATACTACCCGTGTATTTTATACATTTTGTCAAATCGTGTGCTGGTTCTTTTTTATTTGTATGATATTTTCATTTGAAATCCTGTTCTAGCTCTCAGATTAAACCCGTTAATCCTGTCATAAAGCAGATGTTGATTTGAACAACGTGATTTGTGTGTTGGTCAATTACGATCCCTCTTGGCGTGCTCCTTCTCGCCACCCTCCCCAGCTCGTACCATATTTTGGCCATACGAGGCCATCTCCAGCCATCCCAGCTATGCTGATAAGTCCTTGTTGGTTTTAAACAGTAAAAATTCCGGCTGGACTTGCTGGAGCTGAGCAGTTTATGAGTGCTGAAATGCCCAGGCTGGATTTACGACCAGGGGTCCGACACTTGTGGAACAACCGTTGCCATGCGTCTTGTTTGTTCGGAGGGTGAGGGCCTGAGCTGCCCCTGGATCTGAGCGAGGGGGACAGCATTCAGATGGCGTGGGCTGGGGGGGCGGTGGGGGCTGGGGTGTTTTGAGGGTAGGGGAGTTTTGGGTTGGGCTGTGTATCTCAGACACCGCGGTCAGCAGGCCAGTGAACTTGTGAACCAGTGGGCATCACTGTTACTGTTGAGTCAAGTATAGGTCATGCTAATCCAGGGCTCAAGGCGCACATTCCTGTGAACTCAACACCTCAGATGTATAGGGCTGCTCTTTATATAGAAGAAACAGCGGGCTGGTCGTCCACCCCGTTCGATCCCAAGGAAAATAAATGTCTGAAGATTTGAAAGGAGAAGGCAATGGACTGCAGGCCTAGACTTTTCCTTAATCCTCACCGCTGCAAATGTCAAGAGAGGCCGGTGTTGATTGTCAGCAGAATAAAGCTTTGTCTGTTAGTGTAGCTTTTCTAGTTTTCCCCTTTTAGATGTCTAGAGGTCAAATGTGCCTCTGAATTACTTTATTCGCCAAAAATAGCAAAGGCTATCACGTAAATGGGGATAAATCACGTGTTCAGAAAACTGGTGGATATGGCTTTATAAATTGGGAATATGATGGCTGCACATTGAGCTTCCTTTGTCCTGTGGAGGTTAACAATTTGATAGTGTATCCTCCGGTCATTTGTCCTTTTTGAACATATCCGCTTTGAATGTCTTTGACCCTTGAACCACAGTTGTATGGTGGCATCGAGAATAATCCACCAAGATTCACTCCTCTCTCAGCAGACTTGTTAGGACCATTATGGGATTGATTAAACAAGAGCTCTTCTCGAGTGACATCAAAGTTTCAAATGCTAATCGCGTCATCCAGTAGAAGATCAACAGACTAAAGGGGCATGTCCGTTCCGTGTCCCTTCATACCAAAGGGTTTTCAGCTCAACAAATGGTTCTGTATGCTGTCTAGAGCTCTTTGCAATTAGTGGATTACCTCGACCAATCGAGAAACTACTGCTCAGAAAGTGAGTCGACGTTTGATGAATGGTCACGGTCATGTCAGTCCGACATGTTTTTAGTTTTATTTTCATTGTGAAAGTGTTTACATTCCTGATTAACACAGATCTGTATGACTTAGTGTGTGTTTGTGTGCTCTCACTTGCAATTAACGACAACGATAAATGCTCACTATTTGCATACCCAAATGCATCCCATCCTGTGTGTAAAGGTAATGTTTGGCAAACCACCCGGTAAACTAGCATGAGCCACCTCCCTGGTGTGATGTCCACAGCCATCCCATCCTTTATTGTCTCTCACCCGGGCCATGCCTCTCTCTCTCTTAAACACACAGACACACACACACACAATACCCACGGCAGCCTTCTTTTAAGGTGACAAAAGGGATAACCAATACTTTTTCTGTTTATCCGAGGTGACATGACCAGTGGCGCAAGGGGACGAAGAGGCCCCGTGTTACCATAGCTAAATATACATCCCTGACAGCCACATAATAGGTTCCAGGAAGTTCAGTCGAAAATAAAAACAAAGCAACATTTCTAGCTGATTGGCTTTGAAAGGCTTGCTTTTCCTTGCTGAATGGAAAAATGTGGAGTTCAGCATTCCATGGCCGTGATGCCAGTGGGAGTGGATGGACGCAGCCTTGCGTGTGCAGAACGAGCTGGGTGCGATGGAGACGCATGGCGCTGCAGAAAAAAACCTGGTAAACGGGAAAGGTTTTTTTCCCCCCTCTGTGATGTTTTAAGAGGGCAAACAACAACAAACAAAGAGGGTTTAGATGTTTTAAAACCATGTTGAAATCAGGAGGAAAAATTCTAAATGCAAATAAGTAGCCGATGTGGTTGCTAATGCTTTTAACCCGATACGCTGTCGGTTTTCAGCCTTGGTGTTGGCACCCTTTCACTCTGTTTCCAATGGCTTTAAAGTGGCGTAGTGCATGAGGCCCACCACTTGTGGTTCTGGGCTAATAACCACGAAGCCTGCAGCATAAGCACAGTTGTCACAACCAAGAATTCAGTTGTAAACTGGATATAATCTCCCAGCAATGCCAAATATATTTGAAATACAATACTTTCTCGGTGGCCAATCTCAATTTTTCCTATCAAACTTTTTTCGGAACGGCCCTGAACACAGTAAAAGGAAATGAACACTGCTGAAAACTCTCAAATCCTCATAAAATGACCCCAAATTAGGAGGTTGAGGAGCAACACTCAAGCATACAATAAACCCAGCAGCTCGCCGGATGACCTCAGCGCCAGTGGCGTGAGGTAAATACGACAAGAGAGGAGTGCACATAATAAATCTTCAAAACTCAAGTAGCTCTCCACACACAACGTAGAATTTCCTTTTTTTGCTCTTCCACAGTTTCTTGAGCGAAAGCACAGCGAAGTGTTTACAAACACCTCCGTGTCCGTTGGAAGAATTTTGTCATGAATTCATAAGGATAATGCACTCCCTGGACCCATTCCCATTTGCTCAGCTGTCTGACATTACCCAACAGTATTCTCTGAGAAGCCACTTACCACGCCACGGTTTAGAGTTACTGCACTTCTGGCAACCAGCCCCACTATTAGACTCCAACGCCACTTTTGTAAATTATGTTTGTATTCTCTTTTTTTTTTTTTTTGGGTTCCATTGCCTCCCCTCCACCCCCCCCCACACTCTGCCTCTCCAGTTTGGTTAAATGATGTGCTGAGAGATGTTTTATGACAAACAGCAAGCCCCAGGGAAGTGCACTTTATACATCACTGGAAACGAGCTGCCATGTGAACCACAGTGAAGTGGTCTGGAGGAGGTGGTCTCTCCAGGCCTTCTCCAGCCACTCTGCGTCCGTCTCTGGTTGACGTGCCGAAGGAAGGATCCCCGGGTCTCCCAGAAGCCCGGGGTCCGGGGTTGGCAGGGGTCACAAAATACGAGAAGCTTCGCTATTGACACATCACATCCTGTTGTTCTGTTGACACATCCGTTTAGGAAAAGAAACCCAAACTAAAACCTGAGTGAACAGTCGTGTGCTGTGGCGAGATGTCCACTGCGGGAGGGCGTCAGGCGTTTGGCCTGCTGCCCTCCCTGGTACTCCATCATGATGTGCCATGCCTTTACCCCTGCAGCTTGTTATAGTATGGCAGACACGCCAGTCCACAGGGGAGTCATTTATGACAGTTGTCGCCTTGGTCTGCTAAGCCGGCCAGGGGCATCTCTGGCCACTCAGCTTGGGGTATTTTAGAGCCCCAGTGGGGGTAAACCTGATAGGCTTTAATGCCCCCCCCCCCTCCGCTCCCGACACGCACACATCCATGGATCCTGTGTGGCATCAGTGTTACAAATGTATCTCGCCAGTGGAGCTATGGATAGGGCCACGTGCAATATGTATACTGAGTGCTCATACGGTACATTTTGTCCTCTAATTGATCTACGTTATATTTTATATCATCATTAACTCTTTGATACAGATTATTTTTTATTATTAATATTAGAAGGGTACAAACATTGGCAATATTCTCAGTTGCTTAAACAGGCATCTTTTTACAGTTGCAAATCCTGACTTACTCTTGCACTCATCTACATTCTTTACAGTAAAAGTTAGCTCCAGTCATTCTCTTGCAGAACCATTTTCCGCTTTATTCAATGCACATTTCTCTCTATATTCTCCACTGTCTATAGAAAGTGTTGCTTGTAGACTGTAGTCAACCTCGGGCTGGAGCAGCCGGGGCTTGTGCTGGCTCAACCCACCAGCCCTCCAGATGGAACAGGCAGGCTTTCAGCTCTGTATATCTAGTCCCAACAACTATTTGTTTGGGTGTTTATCCCAGCTGTACAGGGCTTGTGAGGGGACCACTAGGGGTTATTCTCCGAGTGTGCTTCCCAGACTAAAGCTTGCAAAGTAACCAGAGATACCCCCAGAGATCGCTGGTGGTGGTGGTGGTGGTGGGGGAGAAAGCCATCGAGATGGGCCTCTCTTTTTATTTTCCCCACTTCTCCCTGAGCAGATAACCTCCATGTAAAACCAGCTCATTAATGTTCTCCTGAGCTGTTTGGGAGCTGTGGGTGGATGGATGTTTCTGTGCAGAGGGCACACGCTGATCTGTTGTCCTGTCGACCCTCCTGGCCCTACAGCCCAGGGTAAACTGAAACAGCCCAGATTAGTATTAATCCTTCCTAATGCTGGGGCTCATAATATAGTCATTAGGGTGACTTGAGACTAAGCCCGCGCACCTAACCGCTGTGATTTATTAAACACACACAGAGGATTTGCTGTCAATGCAGGGTGGGAATAAAGGGAGCATCACGTCTAAATACAGTGGTATCGGCCTATTAATACTGATGGGCTTGCCTGCTGAATGGTTACATTCAAATGAGGTGCTTGCACTGCTCCCAGGCAGGGATGAAGTGGAGGAGAAAAGGCCTTTCCACTCACGCCTTTCCATCCCTGACTTGGGGATTACATTGGCCATGCCTATTAAAGTGGATTGCTTATATCTGATTGGATCAACATGTGCAATTTAATTAATAGTCATGACTATAATATAAACAATTATGACTGCAACAAGCACAATTGATTTAATTTATATTTTTGAAATTCAAATCAGGCATGAAGAGTGTACGCCATAACTTTTTATAGTTCCTTGATACAAAAACACTTTTAAAATGCACAAAAACAAGGGGTAATTTTTCAGTCAAACGACAAGTATCTCTTCTCGTTTCATCAAGATCAATACAAGCCCTTGCATCCGATACACAATCAGCTTGTGAAAGTGTAACGTAGATGACCCATTGTGTTATAATTCAATGCTACGGTTTCACCAAAGATGGCGCAGTTCTTCACACATTAGTTACTCTATGCAGGTTGGTGACTCTTCAAAACACGATTTATAATTTATTATCTCTTGGTCTGGAAAAGCCAGTGCAACACAGACGGGCAGCTTAGAACCCCAGCAGGGGCTGCAAAACAGCTGGCGTCGGGTGTCATGTCAAGGTAGATGAGGAGGGTGAAGATGAGCCTGCCCCTGGGATGACTCGGCAGGGGGTCTTACTTGGAGGATTTACCCCTGGAGCGTTGCCAGAGGTTCAGGGCTCATCATCCACCAACGTGCCCTGACCGGCTCACGCTGTGAGGCCACGGTGTTTTGTTTTCATTCACCACATCATGGCTTTGGCATATGGGCCCTTTCCTGTCCAAGCCACTCTCTCTTGGTTTGATGGTCCCGGGCTATAAAACTTAAAGAGGGGTCAGGATACTGTAGTGGTAAGGGTGCTTGACACCCTGCCAAATAGACATGGGGTCTGTCGATTTCCACAATTTGCCTGAAGGCTCAACTCTGAGGAAAGTAAATTCCCACCTGGTATGTACTTAAAATAAATCACTGTAATTGGCCTAAGATGAAAAAAATCTGCTTAATGATTATAAATAATGGTTATAATGTGTCTGGCTCATAAAAAATCACAGCTATATGAACCTAGCTCCTGATTATATGCCTATATTTTTAACAGGCTGTAGTGTGTGCTTATGCTACTAGTTGTTTCAGTAATAGTAGTAGTAGTGCTTTAGTAGTATTATGTTTGTAATTAGTGTTTGCATTCATTATAATACAGCCCTTAAAAAATACGAGGTTTTTCTATTGTTTTATTTCCAATTGATGCCTTCAGTCACAATTGTGTGCTTTGGGTAAACAAGTGTTGGTGTTAGGATGAAATGTGTTGCGTCAGTTTTTTTCCCTCTAAAGAATCTAAATCTCATTGGAATCCTAATCATAACAGACACATTTTGAGGTGAGAGATTTACACCAGTGCGAGTGCCATCCATTACATAAGTCCCTAAATCATCTCATGTTTGTTTTCCTAGAGGCTCGGCTACCACGGTTGCCTTCACATTTTCCTCCTCCTGTTTGATTGACTCGCTCTCGTGTGCTCACCGCATTCAAGTCCAAATAAAAATAAACCCTGTTGGTGTCTCCTGGCATCCTCTCTGTTGGAGCAGCACTTTGAGGTACGCCACAGTTGCGGCGCGAGCGCCAGTGTGCCTGCGTGCCGGCCTTGTATTGTGTCTTTTACGAACAGGCAGGGGCCCCCCGAGCCTGTTGTGAAAGTCTACGGTGCGTGGTTGTAGGATTCCCTCATACCCCCGAGAATGCCATTAGTGGAGTGCTGAAGGAGCGCAGCAGGTGAGACGAATGAGGGCACCGGCTCTGTGCATCCAGACCCCCAGCCTCCACCACCCCATCCCCTGTCTGACGTCCCTCCTTCTGTACGTCCAGACCCCCACCAACTACTCCACAAACCACAACCCTGTCTGTCTGTCCCTGCTTCTGAGCATCCAGACCGAAGCCACCGTCCCCTGCCCTGCCCCATCCCTATCCTGTGACTGTCGCCCATACAGACACCACCCCCCCATGCCCCCACAACCACCCCGTCAGTTGTCCCTGCTTGTGAGCATGCAGACGCCACCACCCTACCACCGCCTTCATCACAAACCTCTTTGACAATTGTCCCCGTCTCCCTCCTTCTCACCTCCTTTCTCTCTTCATGATGTTTTGAGGATAGCAGTCTTAATCATAGTTGTGTGTGTGTGTGTGTTGATGGATCCTGAGGCGGCTCTCTGTTGATATACCCCTTCCACCCCCTAACTACCAATACTGAGCCTAACACCCCATGTCCACTGCATCCGTCCGTAGACGGATCTCATTGACTTTGCATGGGGCGATCCCGAAATGCATTGTGTGTCCGTCCGTTCCGTCGGCTCCGTCTCTTGCGTTCAGAAGTTGAGAAAATTTTAACTTTTCAGGCTGCAACAGATCCGTCAGCCAATCAGATCGTGCCTCCGTCGGCAAATACCACTCCCCCATCCATCAGACAGGCCTTCCGTCGTCCGTTGACGGACGGATGCAGTGGGCAAGCTGCGTTATCCCCTCCACCCAATAACTGATACAATACTGAACCATTCCTCCTCCACCCCCTAACTGATGCAATACTGAACCATTCCTCCTAACTGTACCCAATACTGAGCCATACCCCCTCCTCTCCCTAAATGTACCCACTACTTAGCCATTCCTCCTAACTGTACCCACTACTGAGCTGAACCCCCTCATCCCTTTAACTGTACCTACTACTGAGCCATACCCCCCCCCCCTCTTTAACTGTACCCACTACTGAGCTGAACCCCCTCATCCCTTTAACTGTGCCTACTACTGAGCCATACCCCCCCCCCCCTCTTTAACTGTACTCACTACTGAGCTGAAACCCATCCTCTCCCTAACGGTATTCAATACGGAGCAATAACCCTTTCTCAAACTCATTCCCACCCCCCACATCCCCCACCATCCCCCACCATCTTTCCCAAGACGCGACTGATGTATGCAAGGTTATATGGTCACAGGAACAAATGGAAATATCTTGTCTTGCTCCTGTGTTTGTTTTTCTGGAAATAGAGGCGATAATTTGATGGCACCTCGTCTGAAGGGCAACCGCAGAACGATTGACAGTTGGGAGCAAATGGTTGAGCATTATAAATGAAATGTGGCTGATTGGATCAGAGGGCCGCTGTTTACCGCCGAGGTGTTTCTGTCAAAATAAGAGCCTGCCAACTCTGACGGAAATGTACATCGACCTCTTATGTTTAGACTTCAAGGAAATTTGTCAAATTAAGAGCTGTTCAACCCGTAACTAAAAATTGCAATCATGTTTTTACTAGAATATAATGATGTCTTCCTGCCTAATAATAATAATACTAATAATAATAATACTACTACTACTAATAATAATAATAATAATAATAATAATAATAATAATAAAATACCTCAGAACTGAATTGGAAGAAATATCTACAATAAATAGCCATTCAGTGTTTTATCATTTATTTTGGTGCATGAGGCACCTTTTTTATTTCAATAATAAACAAGGTGACTATTGCTTATCCTCACAATACACATTGACACTGAAATACGCACTCTCGAAATACGCGTTGTAAGTGTTGGTTTACTTTCCACACACTTTGAAGTGAAGGAGATATTTTCTTCCTGTTTGCTAGCTCGGCAGTTTTATTTTCTTTCCTGCACGAAATGACATCCGGTTGTTCAGACGAAGATCGAGCGTGAAGCATGTCCATCCATCACCACGGCGATGGGGGGGCCTGGGGAAAACATTAACCCCCCTTCTTTGCCACACCGCCGTCCAGATTTCATGGTCTGTGTGTGAAAAGTATGCGGCACAGAGAACACATTTTATGTACAGGATAACAGGTGCAACATATAGCACATATATTCCCCCCCCCCGCCAATGCCCCCGACACTGGAAATATGTGCTAATAAAGTCATGCTTTTTCGAATGCACCTGCTTTGCTTTGACCGGATTATAGTTTACGTTTTTTTAAGGATTACACTGAATAGCTAGCCTATTAGACACATGTGAATGCTAGGCCCATTCGTTTTCATTTACGTTCCCAGGGGTTGTACTTTATAGCTCATAACCTAAGACCTTTTGTTTTAACTGTAATACGATGTATTTCCAAATTCTCTCTCATCACACTCACACACTGGTCCCCCGGGGGACATGCCCTTAGTTTGTGTTAATGATCAATATGGAAGACAAAGGGCAGTTTGAACACTGTCCTGAGGCCTGGAGCTGGTTTGGAGGTGGCTGTGTGTCCACAGTCCATGTTATCTTTAATCTAAAGGCACCATATATTCATGGTCAACCAAACGTGTGTGTGTGTGTGGGGGTGGGGGTGTGTGGGGGTGGGGTCCACATCTAGCAGAAGTATTGCCAAGAGACAATACTACAGAAACGGAAACAGATGCGCATGATGTGTCATTGGATTGATTTTAAGCAACACCACTATAATATCTTTATGTGAATAACAAAATCATAAAACATGAAAAAGATAAAAATGTCCATATTCATTGATGAAAATATGTAATGCCAACTGAGGTAACACAATGGTGATGCAGACTGCGGTCCAAATATTAAACCCCTGACATTTTCAGTATTATGAAAGTTACGAACTGGGTCGCGGGGTCAAACATCCCGGGAAAATCACAAGTGGTCCACAGCTAGTGTTGCGTTTTCCATCACCTGGCAGTGTTTCATAGTAGGAGGAGCTAATGCAACAGTCTCTTCAACTCACTTCAAATCATTTGTCTGAAGAGGAGTACTGTTTATTTTCCAGTCTCTTGCCATTAAGCCAACTGACTGATGTTATACAGGCGACACTGTTCGGGTGTCTGAGAAGTGCGGTCCCAAACATCTGCAATGAAAACGTATCGCCAAAGGTGTCGCCAAAGAACAAAACTGAAATTCGCAAAATTGACACTTTAACAAGACAATAGAAACTCTTTCTCATGCGATCTCAGGGAAACGTAGGGACTCTCAAGGGTCCCCACGAGCCTGTCAATCATTCTTGGTCCCATGTTGCGTTCCTGCACACTAGTTTCTCTTGTTCCCTGAACAGTATAAAAGCTGTGTGTGTGTGTGTGTGTGTGTGTGTGTGTGTGTGTGTGTGTGTGTGTGTGTGTGTGTGTGTGTGTGTGTGTGTGTGTGTGTGTGTGTGTGTGTGTGTGTGTGTGTGTGTGTGTGTGTGTGTGTGTGTGTACATGCAAACTATATTCCACCCAGCCTCTCAGAGATGCTCCCCTGTAGTCGCCCTTACCGCCAGCCAGCCATCCCTTTCAAGCTATCGGAAAACTTTTAATTTCTCCGGGGGCTTTTCAAATTGCCTGTTTTGGTCGTTCAGGAGCATTGTACAAGGCATCTATAAAATACCACTGTGGCCAGAAAGCCCACCCCCATATGGAGCTCCATAGCATTGCTACGTCCTAATTGGCTCCTTCGACAAGTGCCAATTTCCTTCCAGAGTGATGGAAGGAGTGGGGTGAATTGGGGGAAAAGGGATAAATTAATTTGCGTGTGGGGGGGGGGGGGGGGGTACTGAATTTGACATAAATAAAAAAAACATGTTGGACACGGTAAAAGATGTCGTGTCTGACCACCTCGGACAAGACGTACGGATGGGAACCTTCCCTTTGGGCCTCTGTGGAATTAATTTGGCCTGGGTGTACTTGTTAAAACAACGTCTCTCTCCTTTTCTTCCACTGCAATCCAGGACCTGGGATGTTGATAACCAAGCATCCCTCCCCCCTTCTGCCCCGGATCAATAACCATCAGTGTTTGGTCCCCCCCATTCCCCTTATTTGTATTTGGAAGAAGTCATCTCAAGATAAAGTCAAACGGGGCGATCTTTTCCTGCTTCTATTAAAGATTTAGTTGGTGACAGAGTGACTGTCGCCAGCGGGAGCATAATTAGGAGACAATTATTATTACTATATCTTCTACTTGGGTTGTTTCACATGTGGGTGAATTTAAGTTATTCGCTGTATAACCAGTTTACAATGATTCACAGTACACTCCCGGGCATGCGTGGTAGCAGCTTAAACACAGTCTATTATTTCCAATAGCAATTGCCAAATATACTGTTTCCTGCACATGTACTTGTTCACGCATCAATATAGCTTAGATTACGTGATTCCCAAAAAACAATCATATTTGTTTTCAGAGAACATCATATGATAGTGGACATTTTACGCCATGGGTCATGCCCACAAGCAGCAATCACAGTTTTTGCCTGAATAAATTGATGTTGATAAATGGTTTTCAAATCATTCAATCATTTTGAAATTGACATGAATTGTCAGTATGGGAATGTGTAAATGGACAACGCTGTCCATTACCTAAAAAATATTGCACCAGTGGCTTGTATAACTTTAAATATGTGACACGGCAGGCAGACAAATTTAGTCCTTCAGCCCTTTGTGATATAATTAAGCAATCACAAAGGCCCATCGGCCCCAGGGCCCGCAGTCGACCACCGATTGTGTTTCTAGTGGTCATCATGTGGTGCTCTGAATAGCCCCAGGCCCTCTTCCCCTTCCCAAACTTTACACCGGACAACATCTCTTACTCTGTCTGTCCGTGTCTCTCGCTCTTGGGTGTTCTGTCTTTCACACACATATTTAAGTTAAATTAAGTTATCCTTTTTTGTCTTTATTCTCTTTAGAATGGAATTAAAGGTTCACAATTAAGCTGGAATGCAATCTGTCGCAAGTTCTACTCCACTAAAGTTGCCATTTGTTTATCCTATTGGATGCTATTCAACAAGCCCGATTTTGCATGGTGTGTGAAGACAAGAAGGTTTGTTAGACGCGATGCCAACACCGGTGTTGTAATCCTCCAGTTTTTTTATATTGTATATCCGCTGCCTTTGGCTCTTCGACCTTTCACTTGCTCTACTCTACCATTCCTTCACAGTCATAGCTGTATTATACTCGGGCCTCATTTAGTCGATTTGAAAGATTTCACATGGAATTCTGGTGGGAGTGAATGTAACAATTGGGATCATTTCATATTTCCTAAAAAGTAATGGGTTGGATCAAGTGTAAATGGTGTTTTCTGTTCTCTGTACTGTATCTTGTGTTTCTGCTTGTTATTGGTCTCCATTACAGTTGATATACAGAATGGGAGCTCGCCCTGCAGCTCCCCATGTTTTAAGTCCTTTCCGGTCCACTGCCAATGGATGTGCATGTGTTAGAGCTTCACGTTGTCAGTGCATCACTCCTCATCCTGGCTGGTTCTCCAGGGAGGCAAAGGTCCATTCCCCCCACCCCCCTCCCCTCCTGCCCTCCCTCGGCGGGGGTTAGTTGGTGAGAGGTAAGCCACACATGGCTAGCTTCGCGCTCCGAAGTGTACAGCAGTTGCATGGGGGCCGCAGAGTGCTAAAGGTACATAGGATTAGACCTTTGGTGAATCCTGCTGGGCCCCATTTTTCAAACTGGTCTTCGACCAATTACGACTGGTGCCCTCTTAATTGTTTGCATTGCACCCCACCAACCCAGCCCTGACATAACATTGTGACGAGGCTCGTGGCTCTGATCCCACTTTTTATAGAAAAATATATGATCAATGACAACCAAGGGTCAACATGGTTATCGTTTGATTGCTGCACTACGGCTGTGTCCATCATCGTCATTACTATTATATTTCAGAAGATTGAGCTGAAGTGCAGAGCCTGTATTTTAGGGGATTGGAGATTGATGGTGGGTTTGGAGGCTGTGGTTGCCACTGCAAAACGTATCCAGTCCAGTGCTGTGTTCACAGCCGGATCAATAAAACACAATTGAGTTTTCCAATCCGAGTTGTTGAGAAGGCACTTACAGGGTGATCACCTTTGATGAAGTCTTCATCATGATCTATTGACAGATTCATTTCAGCTCCCTGCTTCCCCTTCCCAAATGTTTTTATCTCCACTGTAACGTAATAGGACACTAAGACCCCCTTCTCAAAAAGTTTTCTGCCAGCTTATCGAATGATTGGACCAACATCACTTCTGCTGTCTTCAATGCACCCTTGGTGTCATTCATGGTTAAATGTATTTTTCGATAGTATGGTTTTTGAGTCTAGTGGTGAACATTGAGTTCCTCAAGGGTCGTATCAGGGACTGGCGGTTCTTTTGAAAGAGTCACACGCAAGTTTATTTCTCCCCAGGTCGTATTGGATGCGATTGTCACTAGATTTAAACGCTCCCTTGCAACCCCGAAGACTTAAAACGCATTTAGACTTCTCCCTGATGCATGGAAAGTACCAGATCCCCAAAACAGATTTTTCATAAACCCAAAGATATGCATTCGTAAGATGGTTTGAAAACGCGACCTGGCGCCCGATAAAGGAGAGTTCTGATCTTTCCGAAATTATTTCATATTTGATTTCCAAACAAGCCGCAGGGGTATCTGGTATCACACATTAATGCTGGGCGGTCACATGTGCACTTTTTAAAATTGGTTGGACGCTCTCCTTGGACGCCTTTTGAAGTCCTTTCTTCCCTCAGTTTGGAGTGGGGCTGTTCTCAAGCAAGCCCTAATCCTCGTGGTATTGCTGTGGCCAGCACTACCTCGCTGCAATGGCTCAGTGAGGTGTGCGTGACTCCAGTCATTTGGCCTGTTGTTGTTTTTACCTGGTTCTTGTTTTTCTCTTCTCCCCTAGCCCCCTTTCTTCTCTCCCTCTCCATCCTCTCGATGAAGGGGAGGGAGACAATAAAGGTGCAAGGGAAAGAGCGTGAGAGAGGAACATTCAGAGAGACAGATGATTGGGTGGTTGGTTGGCTGGATGATTTCACAGGGCACGAGACCGAAGTGAGACGAAGCAATTGTAATTTAAAGTACTTTTTGAGAATGATAGTGTACGATCGTGTGCATACATTCATGGCAAGGGTGAGCCCATTGAGATCCTGTCCTCCTTACCCTGGGTTACGGCCATGCTCTACCAGTTGAGCTACACAGTATTGTTTGTATTTTAATGCATGGGAATCTTTTGTAGGGCAGTCTTTATTCAAGTACTTCAATCAAGTTGAGACACATTCTGTTTCTAATGCTTATGCTCAAAGTGTTCCATGCCTCTTCTAAATGAATCAGAAATGGTTGTACGTGATAAAAGCGGCCACTACCATTCACTGTGGACCATAATCTTGAAACATGATCACCTATTCTTCGTATTTAGAAATAAATACGAAGAATCACTGCCTCAGTGGGCCTTCTTTAGCCATCTCATCACATGCTCCTAGTCCTCACTTTTATTTATATATTTTATCCAACTCCTACAACCTCCACACACACCCATCTCCCCCCCCCCCCCCCCCCCCCCCCCCATCTCCTGTTCACTCCAGCAGCCGATAGAGAGAGAGGGGGTTACAACCTCTAGCGTGGCTAATTCCCCCCTGATCTGCTCCCAGAGGGCACCAGGGGCTGTTTACACAGACCTTTATAGAGCAGGGAGGGAGAGTATATTAAACTCTGTCCACCGCCTCTGTCAGGCCTTGTTTGTGTGCCAAACACATTTTCAGGGCTAAGGTCCTGCAGAGGATTGCGCCGTGAGATGAGGGCGATTTAAGCAGAATCCTCCACCACAATAAGTGGAGGGGATCACTAGGGCATTAAGGATATTTGAAAGTGATGTTTAATTTTTTTGGTGTGTGTGGAGGCGAGTGCACACCATGTATTGTTATTTGAAAAAGCTTCTTATGAAAGCCACATGAGTTTTTCTTTTCATTTCAGAGCCGGCAATTTTGTACTTGAATCTAAAGATGTTTGTTGACCGAAGATGTTCGTTACAATATTGAAGTTTCCCATTGCTGTTGTATATTTACAAACACTGATCTAAATGAACCCAAAAAATGTACGTTGACTTTCTGTTGCCATCTGTCATGGTCGTTAAGTAAAGATGTGTTGGCTTTTATTGTAGAAAACTGCTATACAAATGAAGGGTACATTTTTTTCAATCCAATTGTCAAATCGATAGTCCCTCCATGTGTTTAAGCGTCCTCTCGTCTTTCTCTCTCCCCCTCTTTTTGTTATTCTTATTTTTTCTCTCTCTTATTATTTCTCTCTGGTCTCTCTCTCTGTCTGTCTCTGCAGAGTTGGCGGATGTGGAGCCCAACGTGTTCCTGCGGCCGTTCCTGGAAGTGGTGCGTTCCGAGGACACGACCGGACCAATCACAGGCCTCGCTCTCACCTCCGTTAACAAGTTCCTCTCCTACGGCCTCATAGGTGAGTCCTCCACCGCCATCCCACATCCCATGAGTTACAAGTTGGTTCAATCAATTTTGATACTTTTAGATACCATACCTTAACCACATTAAGAACCGTTCACAGTTCTCGCTTCACAGTTCTTCATAAATAAGATAAACAACCTTACAAGCCTGAGGAGTGGATTATACCGCTAAATGTGTATATTATTAGTTTTGCTTCTTTTTTTGCTGCAATGCTCTTAAATTACATTTCATACATGCACCCACGCACACATTCTCTCACACGAGTATGTATCCGTGGAAATTAAATTTAGGGACGGAATGATTAAACAGTTGATTGCATATAGGCTTAAGCTAGCGTCGGAGGGCGTGTGAGGTTGCTGTTGATTCTCCAGGATTATGTTTCATGTTGGCAATTTATAAAGGTCAGAGTTTTCCTTTGTGACTAATGAGTGCTGGGGTGCCGCTCATTGCTAGCTCGCTGGCGGAATGCGGGGAATGCGCTATTCTCACCAGCGCCGTGCTCGCAGCCGTCACTCTGTACGGACGGCACAGCCCGCGCGTCATAACACCGGCGCGGCCCGGTGGTCCCGCCCGCCGTGCTTATCAGAGCAGTGTGAAATGGGAACACATGGCTCGCTGAGAGTCTAAACTGCGATGATCAAGTTGGTTCATGTGGAAGAGAGGGGGGGCCGGTGTCCTGTTCGAGGGCCGGGCTTCAGTACAATAGAACTTTAGTATGTGTAATAATATTGAGTAGTTAAGGTTGACTGGCCTGTGCCAAAAAAATTCTGGTTAGATACCATGGCAAACCATGGTCACACTCATAGCACTGATGTATTTGATACCGGACTTTACTGTTACACATAGAAGTGGTGCATTAGTTGTAGTACTGCATTGTAGAACCACACTAATACCAGCCCAAGCCAGAAAGTCCCATGTCAGGTTTAGGGCATGTTTATTTTTTGCTTTCTATATTGTCCGTGTATTGTTATTATAAGTAGTGGATAATATTGTATTGCTTAATTTTACAACAACAATTTTAAAAAGCCTCCCCTAGAATTGGGGAATGAAAATTGACTACTTTCATAAAAAATTACACTTGCTACATTTAATGATCTAGCAAAAGTGTAATTTGTATGGAAACAAATATTTTTATGAAATGAACCAAGGAGAGCCGACATTCCACATAGGTTGCCTGAGAAATCCCCCCCCCCTTACTCTCCCTCCATCGTTCCAGACCTGACGGTAGCCCCCATAATCCCTCCCTCCCCTCCCCCGTCTCCTCGACCACCGCATCTCATCAGCACGGCTCAAAGGGACGGCGTATCCATGGCAATAGGGTCCAACGGCCCCCACAACCACTTTCTATGTATTTCCTCAAACTCTCCGGTCCTCTCTTGTCGGCATGACTGCGCCGGGACAGCAGCGGCCAGGGCTGGGGTACGGGGCGTCCTCCACCGGGCCCGTTCCGATTATTACCATCTCTTCAGCCTCATTCCGCCTGCCTCTTCCTCCTCCGCTCTCATTTGTGTCTGCATCTGGTGCTTGTGTGGCGGGGGCCAGCTGGACACTATGGCGGCCAGAGTCACTGAGAGCGACTTCAGGGAGCATTGCAACATGATCTGCAGAATGTGTCAGGAGCGACTACCACGAACATTTCCCATGGTGCCCCGACATCCGAACCTATACGGATCAATCCTCTTTAATTAGAGTCCATGTTCTAAATATCGTTATTATATTATGACTTCCTTAGCAGAGCCCCCCTAGACTTATCCTGGCTGGTTAATTATCTGAAGTTGTTTTGTTAGGATGTTTGCCTTCAACTGATAAAATAGTTGATGTCCGTGATTTGATAGAGATTAGTGCAGTCGGAACATTTCCCGTATCGCCCGGGCTTAACCCATGAGTTGTAATCACCTAAGTAAGTGTATTGTTATATTGTCTTGGGTAAAATAAAATAAAACAACACTAAATAAATCAACATAAAAAATGGAATTGCAATGATTCCCAATGTAGACATGTAGTGCATCATTATATATATATATATATATATATATATATATATATATATATATATATATATATATATATATAATTTATTTGTTTTTATTTTAAAGAAATATGATGTGAAGTATATGTTATAAGTATGCTGTACTTGATACATGTCAACATTATTAGTCACATTATTTCTTCATTTGGTTTATATTACATTTTATATCATTCATCACACGTGAGAACATGGACATGTTCCTTTAGTTATTTTAAAGAGTTAAATAACATTTGAAGCCAAAGCTGATTGTACAAGGCTGTGATATGTGCTTTTATCTGCTAATCTAGTATGAATTAAATACGCTTAGAGGCTTAATCTTAATTACAGGTAAACGCCACAGTACTTTTGACATAGCCGTTTCAGTCGTTTTTAGCACTCCAATCAAATGTTGAGTTTGCCCAAACTGCTTTCTCCAACAGCCTATAAATATTTCCTAAAGCTCCTGGTATTTATTTTCTTTAATAAAGTGGTGCGATTGGATGATGAAACAATAATTTTGACTTTCTTGATTAGTGAGAATGAGAAATACTCCTTTGAGAGGAGTAAGAAGTTGAATGCAGAGCAAGACATCACTTTTGATTGTTATGACATCAGCTTCTCAGATCTGTCCTTTTGGGCTCTACTCTCGGAAGTTTCCCTCCCAAGTGCTCCCCTAGGATGTAGAATGGGGTTTCATTACAAGCCTGTTCCCGGGAAGTACGAAGCCAGTACAGCACACTGGTAGAAGCTGGGATAGGGATGTATTTTTTTTATAGTAAACTGAGAGAAGAGCCGTGAGGGATGAGAGTGTAGCAGCGGTCCTGTCAAGTACTGCCACCTCCTGGCTTCATTCAAACACACTGGAGCCCATGTTTCAGTAGCAAGCTTGAACGCAGAATCCTAGAAAGATTCTCTGCATTGGTACTGAGGCAAGGAAATTAATTTAATCCATTGGGCTGGTCACCGCTTGTTAAATCAGTCTCCTCTCTTCCTTCTCTCTAACTGTGAAATAACCCTGTCAACTTTTAAATACAGGGTCCGGTGATGGGACTTTATCGCCGCTCTTGGATATTAAGAAATAATGCGGTGGGTTGGAAAATATCTAGTGCTATAAGACTGCTTTGATTTATTGCCCTATCTGAACGAAACATGGTATACGCTAACGTTTGACACTCCCACACTAGATCCAGTTTTATCCAACAATGACTTGGAATACTGTGATATGACCCTATGTGGCCTGTCAAATAAACAGCCATGACTCATTCATTACATTTTGTTAAACTCATGGATGCATTTCAACCGCACACATGCACCTGTCTAGCCGCTCATGGATCTGCTTGGAGCTATGAATGTGACGCGCTTTTGTTAAACAACTGTTTTAACCTCCCCCCCTTCAATTAAAATGGTTGGCTAAAATACGCCTACCATTTTCTTTAAGTGCTGTAGTTCACCATCGCCTGAAGCATTTTTCTGCATTATGAAGATAATCCTCTGTTCTGTTTCATTCACACAACAAGGAAGTCACTATTGTTTCCCAACTGAAATGTTTTAATAAAAATCGTATGAAGGCCAACGCAATAATTATATTGAAATAAAAGAGCAGATGGCAACTGCAATAGAAACCAGTCTTTCCCCCCACGAAACATTATGGCAAATAATTATCTGTGGGCTTGAAAAGCCCCCAGTTAACAAGTCTGTCCTTTTGTTGCGAGCCAAAACAGGAATTCTCTCTTCTTTTGATTGGAGCGGCGTGTCTATGGAGCCTCTGATGTGGGTGGTTTGGGGGGGGTTGGGGTGTTCAGTGCAAGTTTGCACACATTACGCTTCCATCCCCTCAAGTGGCACTCCCAGCAGGCTGCCCTGTTCCTCTTTACCCTGGTCGTCGCACTAAACTCCTTCCCCCCACTATTGTGCTGGTGGAGAGTTGAGCGTGTGCTGCACAATGTTGCAACCTTTGTTCCTCCTACACGTCTTTTCTGTCCGTGCCCCCTGTCAGAGAGAGAGAGAGTGTATCCCCTCTCTCAGGCTCTCTCGTTATTACATGTAGACACACACTCGCATACACAGAGAGAGATGAAGACACACAAGCGACCTTGCTCGCCCCCTCTTTCATTAAGTGAGTTAATTCCTCTGAATCTGTGGCCTGAGGCCTTCTGGCATGGATGCAGAGGAGACTGGCTCAAGGAGTACCAGCCCCCCGCCCGTCCACGGATCCCCAGCAATGCGTCTGTCAGTGCTCGGGCTGTCCTTTTTTTTTTTTTTTCATAGCAACCGATCTGTCTTTACCCAGCTTACCTCTCCTCCTTACTGTCATGTTAGCAAGGCTCAGTGCTAACCTATGGCTGCTCCTAGCCCTTAGCTCTTAGCCCTTAGCTTTTAACGCTAAGGCTGAGCTGAGGCTCAACCAGCATTAGCCTCCGTTAGAGGACATGCGTTTAATGGGAGCATAGTAGCGCCTGAATGTCTCTGGCCTGGGGAGCTTTTACTCTGCTCTTAAGGAGACAAAATAATATATTTTGTGTGTTTTAATTTAAGTATTTTTTTAAGTTAACAAGATGGTTTATGCATGTATAGATTATACCCTTGATATCGCACTCAAGTCCCTCAGTTAGGATACTATATTTTCACACTGACTACAATTGATGAAAGTCTTCCTTTGATGCATCCTTTACCTTGCTAGGTAGCCTCATCGTCGGTTTACTTTTAACCTAAAATGCTGATTTTCCAGTGACAGTGCAAACCCACCACTGGATAAACTACGTTCACGGCAACTGTTGACCCTTGCTCTCTGGGATGTATGTGTGCGTACGATACGAGCTGGATACGGATTTGTTGTGTATCCGCTTTCTAAAAGTTAAAAGGTTCTTGAGTGGTTGTCGTATTCTTTTTTTTTTTCATAATGGTACATTTTAAATGTATACGTGTGTCACACTGTGGCAGTGTGTGTACCATTCAGCAGACAGAACAGGTGAGCAAACTCCATCTGAACCCTGACATGGGAGGGATGGCCGTCCCTTTGTTTGACTTCTAAAGATGTATTGGCCCTTAAGGGGAGTGCGTGGCTTGTGAGAGTGCTTTAGTTGCGTGTGTCTGTGTGTCTGTGTGCGTGTGTGTGTGTTTCCTACTTTAAACGGAAAACACGCACAAAAACAACTCCAAAGTAAAACTACCGTGTCCTGTCTGCTCCCTTTCTCTCTCTCACGCCACGTCTTTGATTTTTATGGAGGACTTTGATACACTTCAACTGGCTGATGTGACAGCTGTTTCTACCACCCCCTTTCCCTCTCCACCCCTGCAATCCCACACACCCCAACCCGCACTGACTGTATTACACACACACACACACACACACACACACACACACACACACACACACACACACACACACACACACACACACACACACACACACACACACACACACACACACACACACACACACACACACACACACACACACACACAGCCCCCCTACCCTAATAAACATGCATGGTATTTGGGAGAGCGACCTTACGTACGTACACACATACAAACTCAGTCTTCTTCCGCAGTGTTATTTTAACAATGGTCCTCCCCTGTGCTGATGTGGTCTGTGGGGTCTTGGTGCCAGCAGAGGGATTAGTGTTTTATATCACTCCTTTCTGCCGGACAGCCCCCCACCTCCCCCCTCCTACCCCTCACCCCCAGGGCTCTGGTTTCCCCGGTGCCGACATGGCACTTTTAGTTTCTTTTTGTCTTCTGCGCCACTTCCACGCATGTTGTGGCCCTTCCCTCGGGAGGCACTGCGGCGCTGCTCAGTTTCTCTGGCCTCGGCTGACATGTGCTCATACGCACATGTGCTCATCAGCCAGGCGCACGCTACCTCAACCTCATCCTGTTCCATTCACTGCACTGTAGTTCTTCTTAATTTTTAAAGATAATATTTAGAATTTTTTACATTTAATTTAGTTTTATTATTGGCAAGATGATCCTAGTTATGAGATGGATTGGGATTCCCTGATTTACAATACCGGTAATGCTATTATTTTTCCAATATTGATTTTCACAACGGGGCCACGGTAAGTATATATGGAACAAAACGGCACGCATACAATTGTTAACCCTTAATTCACTAGTGGCTATCGGTCGATATTATACATGACTCTTCATATTCTGCTGTTCTTCCCATACACGGCTCTAATTATCATACACTTAAGATGTCAATTTCAGCACTGCTGTTAAACCATAGGGGGGGGGGACATCAGGGACTCAGGCCCGGATCAGAGTACCCTTTCCCCCCATGTCGTTCTCGACATCGTCTCCAAACTATCAATGACCGTAGGCATGGTGCGAGGGTCGGCTCCATTGTCTGGGCTCAGGATCTCTCAATCAACGCGCTTTTCTACAGTGGAGCAACAACATAAACAAATGCAAACTGTACTCTTCTCTGTGTTTATTTGCCTTTGGCAAACCAACTTGGTGTTTATCTACTCTGTTGGAGTAGACAAATGTACCCGAGTACACAGATGTACTTGGGTACGTAATAATTTTGCTAATGTGAAGGCTGAGTGGGGATCGTTGGCAATCGTCCTCATGCACAGTACAAATCTGACCTAGCATTGTCCTTAATGACAATGGACTCCTTTTTTCCGTCACCTTAACACCAATCTGCATGGTAGCTTCACCTGCTGAGCCCTGGTCCTTCACACATCTCTCTCTACCCCTCCCCGTCCCCCCCACCACCACCAGCACCACTTGCGCACACTCTCTCTTTTCCTCACTTTCACCCTCTCTCTGTGTCTTTCTCGCTCTCTTCCCATCTCCCTTCGTATCTGTCTACCCCTCTCTCTGTCCCCTCCCCCCCACTTTCTTTCCCTCCCTGAGTCTGTTGTTGCTCGGTCGCCCTCCTCCTTATTAGCTAATGAATTGGTTGCTCCTGAAGGGCTCTGAGAAAGTAAACCAGGCAGCCAGGGTCAGCTCCGTGGCTCCTCCTCACCACTCGGGTTTCAAAAACAGAGGCCCCTGTTACCGTGGCAGCCACTGTGTCCAGGGCCCCCCCTCCTCATCGGTGAGAAGGGCCCACATCTGGTGACTTTGAAGATAGACTGTTGTGGATGTGAAGGAGGTCACATTTTTAATTTGGTGTGCGGATGTGTTGGGGATATTGGTGTTTGTGTGCTAAAGACCTTGTTATTGTCAACACCATTAGTTTCCCGGGCTGTTTAATATCCCTGTGTCCCAATTATTGGCTGTAGATTTTTTTGAGTCATTAGAACGTTGACTTTTATTTTTTGAAATGCAGTGAAATATATTATTTATTTATGCTTTATTTGCTATGGACAGATGCAGTGTACATAGACAAACTGCTATCATTGTGTGGTTGATAAGATGATAAATGTGGATGATTTCTCCGAACTTTTCCGTGAAGTGAGGATACTTCTTTCTACCTGTTTTACATGAATTCCAAAATGATCTGAATTGTTGCTTTGGTGAGTGTATTACAAATCATTACAAACTAGGGATGGGCACGAGTAGTAAATTCCAAACTCGAGTGATCGAAGGAACTCCTCGAGGATCAATCGAGTACTCGTTTGATTGAATCTATTTTTAGAATGCAACGCATCTGCAGCAGGAATAGGCCTAATGATGAACTGCAATATTACAAACCAAACATGTAATGCTTATTCTCCATCAAAACAGTCAGTTATCAGAGTATTCATTATTTATTTTTGCAAACGTTCAAAACACATTTTCCTTACAAAAATAAATATGCGTCTCACAATTTAAATCACGTCGAACCAAGGCCTGTAACGGTTTAAGTAAACAAAAACGTAACAAGTAGCCTAACCATTGTAAGTAATTTAAAGCTGCAAACAAAAACGGCAGCAAATGGACTATGGAAATACTCAGCGTTGTGATCTTCTCTACACGACTGGGATTACAGCTGCGTCTTGCGGCGGTGAAAATAGCCGACACACTTGGTTGCTGCGTATGGCGACACATTAGTGCCATAATTCACTAATGTGATAAAAGATGCATTCGGACGTATTATATTATTCCACACGCGTAGATATTAACTGCGAGCGCGCAAATGATCTCTGCGCGCGCGCAAATGATCTCTGCGCGCGCGCAAATGATCTCTGCGCGCGCGCAAATGATCTCTGCGCGTGCAAAACAGCCTCTTGCGCGTGCAAATGATCTCTGCGCGCGCAAAACAGCCTCTTGCGCGTAACAGCCTCTCGCGAATGATGTTCTGCTCTCGCGCGCAAATTTAGTTTTGGCACTATGGGGGAGGGAACCAAGGCAGGGCGGGCTTTCCTATGATTGGCCGTTTCTGAAGCGCGATATTTGATTGACAGCCCTCCTCAGCCCTCCTCTCATTCAATTCTGAATTGTACAGTAAATGGCTGAAACGATAGTTACGTATTGTAACTAGATTCTATGAGTATAGGCGCAGCCTTTTAAGGCTTTCGCTATTGGGTTATCCCTAGGCGTGAGCCGTAGCACTGAAAAATGTGTAATCCCCAACCACCAACAGCGTGGGCCTCAATTACGTCCGCGTGCGGCGTGCCTCAACGACGTCCGCATTTCGCAGATATAGTCGGGCGCCGGCGGACGTTCTGCTCCCAATAAACAGCTTTTCTTCAGCTATTTAAAGGACAATGAGGCCGACACTTAAAAGGCTGCGCCTATACTCATAGAATCTAGAGTTACAATACAAAATCTTTGTACACATCGAAAATACAGGGACGTTGCTGCTGGATTTCAACCAAAGTTGTCTCCATTATGTTGTTCCATTTTCTCTCGTTTTCTTTATTAGCATTCTTCTTCTTGCTATTGATCGTATTCATTTTTGTACTAGTTACTGTGTACTCAGCGTAGTGCAGTGAAGTCAGTTGGTAAACACTCTGCGTGAGCTCCAGCTGTTCGTGGGGTTCCCTCACGCAACTGGTAGCGGGGTTCCCTCATGTCAACAATGGATACGTCATGCGATTCCCCAAAAAATTCTGACATGCCAAACTTTTCGTCGTGGGGTTTTCGAACTTCGCAGACGAAAACATTGCAGATCGCAAGCATGTCACATTACAAGACCTCGTCTCGTTGCCGACCTTTCAAAACCGTGTACGACTTGCAAATATGTCTGCGACGAACGAATCGGTGCAAAATCGGGCTGAAATCGTGTAGTCTGAACCAGCCATTAGAGAATTTATGTCTGGCTATACAGTGAGCTTAACACTCCCTCAATCCTCCTTCCAAGGAAGTAGAAACTGTTTTGACTGGCAGATTTTTTAAAACTGACCTCATTTAAAGTGCAAAATTGTAACAGATATACAAAACAAAGCTATGTATATTCACCGTTATGCAACAATATCACAGAATCCCAAAAAAATAGCATCTACACTGACATGGAATAGTTGATGACAGTAGCCTAACCAAATCAAATGGAGCGAAAATGCTAACGAACTCTATACAGAGCTAATTTCACAACAATACAGACATAATATCGTATATTACTGCGTATTAACTTGGATACTTACAGATTATGCCATCTTTAAGGCTACAAATATAAGGGAGATGCAGGATTACTGAACTAAAATTAATATTCTGACTCGCAGCTGGAAGACAGCTAAAAGACGTCCTCACTGAGAGCTACTTCATGAAAAAACACTTAAATTGACTTAACCACACGAGTGCGCACAGAAATTGAGCATGTCCGTGACACTTCCCACCTGGCATCCTAAGATTCCACAACTACACTAATGTTCTGGACACAAGGAGGTTGACCTCTGAGATACCTTTCTTACAGCACGACTCTCGATGGGTGGGTGAAACATTGGGCTTGATGCTTTGTAAGGGCTCTCCAGAGTTATTCTGAGTCTGAGTCTCCGAGACATGGGTTGTATGAATTGTTACCTTTGAACTGACGGACTCGGGGTCAACTAGAGTGTACAGTGCTTCATCTTTGGAGACTGGTGTTTTGGGTTTACATAAGAAGGGTGGTCCAGACAGCCATGTAATACTAGCTAAGCAGGTATGGTTGCTGGTATAGACCTTGAACTAGGGCTGCACAATATATCTATTTTTTATCGCGATGACGATATTGGCGTCCCACGATGACACGTGGTGTTCTCGCGATATTTTCGCGATATTTTTTTTAAAGGTAAAAAAAAATATATATATATATTTAATTGTAATTTTAATTTTAAATTTTAAATAATGCATCCTCAAAAAAAAGAAAACGAAAAAAGAACCGAGCCCCGCCCATGCAGTAAGCGCTCTACCTCCGCTGCAAAGCAAACCAAGCGCTCCCTGTACACCTGTCTGCGACTGCGTGAGTCCGGCGCAAAGCGTGAAAAAGGGGGGGGGGGGGGGGGGGGCGTGGCCTGGCAATTTGCCGCCAGTTTCAAGTCCATTTCTTCTATAATGAGTTCTACAACCTCAGCCGCCAACTATGCGGTACATAGCTACAGTCTTGGTATTGTGAGTGTGGAATATGGGGCAAGATGGCCTTACAGAGGACAAATACTACCTCACTTACGCCTGATTTCCATAGGGGACGTATGTGCTGTGGAACGGCTGCGAACTCTGCCCTGCGTCCATTTCCACTGGGTGCGTAACAGCAGTGTAGCGCTGCCTTGAGAGCCAGCCGTATTCACGCGAGATCACTCGATAATCCTATACCTAATGTACTCACCTTCCACTCACAAAACTACTGCAATTGAATGCCAGTCTTTGTCCTTTTCTGACATTGTCCTTATAAAAAGGATGATTTATTTCATAAATTATTTTATGTTACTCCACTTCGACAATCAATCTCTCGTCGTTCATGTTGCCGACCCTCTGAGACCCTTTGATTGATTGACTGCTGACCTGGTGCCACCGGTCATGTCGTAATGTTGATGTGAAGTTGTGATAAGCTACATGAGCTGAGTATTGTGTTTTATTTTGAACATTTACCGGATGCTCTAGGGCTTTTACTTTTTCACTTCCTGCCCAGCTCGATCTGCTCTGTTGCAATTTACGCGGTTCAGCAACGGCTCGAGTCAAAAATAGAAGTGCTACGGAATGATAGCGCTGCGGCACGGCTTGCCGCTCCTGGGACGCTGCTGAGACGTTCCGCAGCGCGCCCGGTAGGGGTGGGAATCTCTTGGCACCTCACGATTCGATTCAATTCCGATTCAGAATCGATTATTTTTCCCACCCCTAGCACCCGGTGGAAATGATCTCATTGATAGAGTGGCAGCGATCAGCAGCGGTGACCGCGGCGAAGCCATTCCGCAGGGCTTACGTCCCCGGTGGAAATCAGGATTTAGACCATCCCGATCTGTGAGCTTCAGATGGCCAACTGCGGCCTTTGCTCTGACTGAAGCCTCTGGGAATACAGAGTTCTGTGTATTAGGCTTGTGAGGTGGAGAAGGATGCATAGGTAGTAGGGATGGGCACGAGTAGTAAATTCCAAACTCGAGTGATCGAATGAATTCCTCGAGGATCAATCGAGTACTCGTTTAATCTAATCTATTTTTAGAATGCAACGCATCTGCAGCAGGAATAGGCCTAATGATGAACGGCAATATTACCAACCAAACATTTAATGCTTATCTAAATCAAAACAGTCAGAGTTATCAGAGTATTCATTATTTATTTTTGCAAACGTTCAAAACACATTTTCCTTACAAAAATAAATATGCGTCTCTCAATTTAAATCCCGTCGAACAAAGGCCTGTAACTGTTTAAAAAAAAACAAGGAAACAAGTAGCCTAACCATTGCATATAATTTAAAGAAGCAAATAAAACGGTAGCAAATGAACTGAAAAAATACTCAGGGTTGTGATCTTCTCTACACAGCCGGGATTACAGCTGCGTCTTGCAGCGGTGAAAATAGCCGAAACACTTGGTTGCTGCGGGTCTGCTTTCCCAAACTCACCGTTGTGTTTCAGGAGCATATGTTGCAGCATAGTAATTGTAGTACTCTGTTAGCTCAATTTCGCTTGGCATATTTTACATTTGACCTTATGATCTCCTATTTCTGTAAAGTATATTCAATACTTCGCTGCGCTTTGCTTTAACCGCCATCGCTTAACTTTTTGAATTCTGGCTTTGTGCACACGGCACGCGCCAGTGGCGCCACACAGACAATTTATACATTTGCTTGAGAAAACTAGTCTGTGTGTGTATATGCAAACTCAAGTTTGCCTGTCCACCAACCGAGTTCATTTGTAACGAGGAGTACTCGAGTAATTGATTCCTCACGCCCATCCCTAATAGGTAGGCAAGCCTGTAGCGAAGTTTGCCATCTTCTTCACTCTTCATGCTTGTCATCCGGGATAGATGTGTCCCAATCTGTGGTTTGAGAAGAGAGCTCCCTGAGAATCATCTTCCTTGAATATTCAGTGGGGCAAGTAACCCCAAGGGGTCAAACAGGCTGTTCACTGTTGAGAGCACGCTTACAGTTGACATGTTCCTGAAGGCTTACAGGAACATGGAACGTGAATGTATCTGACGTGATGTCCAAGCTCACTCTCAGGCTGCGCTGAACAGGAAGATCAGATCTCTGATATCTTTGGCTCAACAATCTGCAGGAAAGGTTTTGTTTTGTTTGAAGCTTGTGGAGCCTAAGAGATGGCCAACATTCCTCAGACCACGTGGGGAATGACTTTAGAGCGTCATCCCCATAGAAATCTCTCTTTGAACTGTCTTGCGTCACTGCTAAAGTTTGTTTCTTATGTCTCTGGCTGCCCTCCAAAATCCAAACATGGATCGGGATCGGCAGTTTCCTAAGACATGGACTCTACGGTAGTCAACGCTTTCATTTTCAATGTTTGCGAAATGGTAGTGGGGCAACCCAGCTATTGCTGCTATCCTTGAAGAATTCTTAAATTATCTTAAGGAAGGTCGTGTCCATGATGGATGTTGCAAGCCGGTTGTCGCTTTTAGTTTGGCAACTTTTCTTTTTGTTTCAAACACAAAGACCTTTAGTGTGTGAAAAGGCATTGGGAAGAACAGCTGTACTTGTTTTTACAACAGAAATTCTCCTTCAATCTTACATGGTTCTCACATGGGCTCAGATGATTGGGGTGTCCTTTTTCCAAGATGCATTTCTTCATAGCACTCAGTGTAGTTGGATTGTGAGCACCGCAGAAGCAAACATCCTTTTCCTTTAACTCGAGCCTTAACTAAGGCTAAACTTGCACTAGATACTACTGTTGAGCAAGTGGAATTCCCTGATGCAGAGGCGATGGACCTAGTTTACATTCCCATTTCTGAAGCGGTGAAGTGTATTCACCCCTATGCAACAATATCAAAGAATAAACAAAAAAACTCAATAACAACGTGCATGGAATAGCTGGTGATGTTAGCCTAACTAAAACAAATAAAGTTCATTAAAGTCGCTAGCGAAAAAGCTGACCGCCTGGCAGACTCTATACAGAGTTTTTTGTTTTAAAACATTTTTTTGTTGTAAAACAACTCAAATTTAACCAACCACTAGAGGGCGCACAGACATTACGGAGGTCTGTGACCGTTACAATAAACCGAGTATCCCGCAAGCCAATATGCAAGTTGTGTAACGATGTAATAAAGGGAGCAGAATTATCCCCAGGACTATTTATTCATTGCTTTAACCACCTCGTTTTGTTCTGGTTATTTCGGCAGATGCCAACCATGAGGCGGCGGCCGAGGCGATCGAGAACATGGCGGACGCCGTCACGCACGCTAGGTTTGTGGGGACGGACCCCGCCAGCGATGAGGTTGTCCTCATGAAAATCCTGCAGGTACGTTTTTAAATTAAAGAAAAAAATCACATTTTGCAATTTGTTTTTTGCATGCTTTTATCCAAATCTGCCTGCTAGCAAAAAGTTAGTTTACATAAAGCTTATTTTCCTTTGTTTGTTCGTTAATTTAAACATTTTTTTTGTTTTCTGTACATTTCATCATTCCTAGTGTTTTTATTATTCTATTTTTTTTCCCCATCCCCACTGAAGCTCCTGAGACACAAATCATTATTTTCAAATCCAACCTTGCATTGGAGTGAAAGGGATTCATCCAGTGTCTTACGGTTCTTTGTTCCTTGCTCCAGGTGTTGAGGACGTTGCTGCTGACACCTGTCGGAGCCCACCTGACCAACGAGTCTGTGTGTGAGATCATGCAGTCTTGCTTCCGAATCTGCTTCGAGATACGTCTTAGTGGTGAGTGGGGGTGAGGGCTGGTCGATATATCGATATTTGAAATATACCGATAATATTTCAAACGAGATATGGAACGAGACGCTATCGTCAACGTCGATACAGTTTATAACTGCAGTTTTGAACCGCGCCTGACGCCGGCCCGGACCCCCTTCCCCTCACGTCACTTTTTTAAATCCCCTACGGCGCAAAACATGGAGTCCGCCGGCAAACGCAGCGCCCAGGAGCTTGTATGGAAGCGGAAGGCAAATGGCTCCATAGTTTGGAAATGGTTTGGGTACAAGGTGTCTGACGGATTACAAAATCAGGTATTTTGTTTTTAAATCTGTCGCAACTAAAGGGTAGAGTACGACCAACCTCTTACATCACTTGCAGCAGCACAACAAGGTGCAATATGAGGAGTGCTCAAAAATGCGTGCAGTGACTCAAAATCTTAAGCTGTCTCGACGTAAATAATGTTTTATTCCGATAAAGGAAGTACAGCAATTGTCCCAAAATTATTGCGGGTGTCCGGGAGTCCGCAATAATTGAATCGTGACATGGAGCGACAGCTCCGGCGGGTGTCGCTCCATGTCACGATTCAATTCTGTGCTTCAGATTGGTGAGGAAGTGGGAGAACCAGAGACATCAGAGACGTCAGAGACCCCGAAGCAGTCGTTACGATTCATAATATTCCGGAGGCGCACACAGCTTTTGGCCGTGATATTATATATTATATTGTAATGTTCTCAAATACGAGGCGGAGGCAGTGTCTAATCTACGGTTTATTCAACCATCAAACTGTATTCAATTCCGAACGGTAGGAATAATAACAGTAAATCCAAACGGTAGGTAGGTATAGTATTAACGGTAACTCAACGGTTACCGGCACAGCAACGCAGGCAGGCTGGAAATGAAAGCACAGCAGCGTCACCGCTGTAGAATGATGAGTTGGAGCGCGGCAACGGCAACTATGTTATTGCGTCAACAAATATCAATATTTATCTTTTATCGACATTCTGCTTGAAGATATCGAGATATGACTTTTGGTCCATATCGCCCAGCCCTGGTGAGCATAGCTATTTTAATCTTAAATCCTTTGGCTTTTATTCCATTACTTGGTCATTTCTTAAACTAAAGCTACACTTGGTTTAAATTATCTTTGTTGGCGATTGTATTACAAAGGGAGTTCTCTGACACTATTTGTTTGTGTTCGTTCTCGTAACCTCTGGAACACAAGCCCAACACTAAGACATAGCCAGTGTTCTCACATCCCTCCAGACTTAACGGCTACTGGTTTATGAACACAGAGATTTTCTGGCCTGCCACTGTTGATGCAAGACCTTAATAAGACTCCCTGGTTCCAGCCTGACCAAACAAAACACTAGCAGAGCTGCTCTCCAGCTCTGTTCCTCTGCGTTGTTTGTATCCTCCACGCAATCTCCCTCACTGGGCTTTTTGGCACCTCCCCTCATCTGTTTTGCTCTCTTTCTCATCCTCCCTTTTCTCTCTCTCTGTTTCTCTCTCCTATTGTTTCTTCTTTCTTGCGCTCGTTCTCACACTCTCTTCTGGTTTTTATCTTTCTCTAACCCATTATCTCTGTCTCTCTCTGTGTCTCTCTGTCTCTCTGACCCCCTCTCTCTCTCTCTCTCTCTCTCTCTCTCTCTCTCTCTCTCTCTCTCTTCTCTCTCTCTCTCTCTCTCTCTCTCTCTCTCTCTCTCTCTCTCTCTCTCTCTCTCTCTCTCTCTCTCTCTCTCTCTCTCTCTCTCTCTCTCTCTCTCTCTCTCTCTCTCTCTCTCCAACAGAGCTCCTGAGGAAATCTGCTGAGCACACACTGGTGGACATGGTGCAGCTTCTATTTTCCAGGTAAATGTGAGGAAGGGTATGCAGGGGGGGGATGAAGGGTTGCGGGATAATTGTTTATGTGTTTACATAGGTGATTCCCTTTGCTCGCCGTTGCTGCACTATAGTCAGAATGGTAAAGTAATGTTGAGTGTGCCTATAGGACTACGCTACCCAGAATCCAACTGAATCTAGGGTCTTGTTTGGCGAGGGCTTACGTTCCTAGACGATGACTTTAAAGCGGTTTATAAAAAATGCATGCTCATTTTGGGACTGTTTTGTTTGGAGAACCAATAAGCCTAATGAAACCACCACACACGGACAGCGACTCCACTCCCGAGTGGAAATTCACGGCCAACTTGGATTGTTGTTCTGCCAAAACGTTCAGCTCTGCTGCATTGACAAAAAACATTATACATCAAAGGAGAAATAATATAATCATTTTTTATTTATATAGGTTTTCTAGACACTCAAAAGACTCTTTACAATGTAAATATTATACAAGAATTTAAAATAAACAAATAATAATGAATAGCTACATTAAATCAAAAATAATACTTTGCAACCGTTTGCTCAATTCACACCAAGTCACGCCATGGCAGGCTTTATTCCACCATGGAGGTGTTGTGGTCTTGGAGCTCCAGGGCAGACATTAAAGCTGTTTAGCCCTGTGCCTTCCCTCCTGCACAGTGAGGAGGGCCAGCCAGTTTGGTGATTAGCTTCCCTATGATTTCCTGCTGGCATTTAGCTCCTTCTCCCTCACACGTCACTCCCCCAGATCGCGTGTGTGTCTGCGTGCATACATTTCTGCATTACCATGAATGCATATGCATTGGCTTGCCATGCATGCATAAATGAGTTTATTAAAAAGTATGCGTCAGTGTTCATGTAGTACGAGTGCGTGTATTAGCGAGTGAGTGAGTGTGAGCACGCCTCTATTATCCTTTGTGTAATAGTGAACATGCATTATTGCTCGTGTTTTAACGCATAAGCACAACTGCTTGCGTGGGCGTGTATTGGCGTGCATGCAGTACCGCATGTGTGTTTGCGTGGCCGACGCCGTAACAGTGGCCGACGCCGTGTTTATGCGTGTCCCTGAAAAAGAGACACACATAAACACACCGTTAGCATGGGCTGCCTCCCCTGCTGTTATTCATGTGTGTTTATAGACATGACTACTGCGTGTCACCTTGTTAGCGTGTCTAGCCCTAGCCTGACATTACTGCTCAGGGCAGTAGTGTTGGAAATAAAAAAGCATGGCGGCCGCCATGGTCAACAGGAGGGCATCCCTGCCGGTGAGCAGTGGATGTATATTTAGTAAAAAAAAATTACGATGTGCCTCTTCTAATACTCATTGGCACACAGGAATATCACAACCGCAATCATAAAGCACACGCACCATCGCAAATGGACACTCAGTCACCCAACTCAATTACACACACACGCACACAATACCGGACACTCACACAAAGAGACACAGAGATTTCATTATGTTTGCATCTAACTAACCCTTGAAGCCCTCCCCTACCCTCTCCTCCACAACCCCTGGGTTGTAGAGGTGTGTGTGTGTGTGTGTGTGTGTGTGTGTGTGTGTGTGTGTGTGTGTGTGTGTGTGTGTGTGTGTGTGTGTGTGTGTGTGTGTGTGTGTGTGTGTGTGTGTGTGTGTGGTGGGGGAGAAAGGGTGGTGCCCCCATCTGTCTGTATATAATGAGCAGCAGCTCTGCTGAAGTCCTCAGAAGGCAGCTTAGATTGGCTGCTCAAAGTATTAGGCATGTTAATCTGTTGGACCCACAGATCATCCAATAATCAGGCTAGCAACACAACACTCTATTAACGCTGAGGTAATGTTGGAGGGTAGTGCGTTGGCATCATCGTGCGTGTGTGTGTGTGTGTGTGTGTGCGTGTGCGTACAACTGGCGTTGACAACTCATTTTCCAGCAAAGCCTAAGAGTCCACAGAAACCTAGTGGTGCTCTCTTTCTCTCTCACTCACTGCCTCTCAATTTCCAAAACACACTTACGCACACACACGCATGCACACACTCGTGTGCATGTTGTATGAGGACTCGAGAACCGGCTTGGGTCTCATCAGATCCCCAAGCCCAAGTTGTGTTAGCTTCTGATAGCCCCTGATAAGCTAGCTTGTGGGGAACTACACAAGTAAAAGAAATTGTGTTCATTATTCAAATATCTTAACATCTTGATTTTTTAACTCTTACGGTATTATCCAGGCAACCCCGTTACTGCTATGTAAAGTTCTATACATTTTTGTTTCGAGGGATTTAAATCACTCATTTTATAAATTCCCATTTCAAACTAGTTAAAAGCACGATTGCTTTTTGGGTTATTATTCACATATATATTATATTATGTTTCTCAACAGGCTTTATGACTGCAGTATTTCTGATTTGACCATTCAATGTTTCTTCTCTTCTTCAGACTCCCTCAGTTCAAAGAGGAGGCCAAGAGCTTCATCGGAGCCAACGTGAAGATGGTAACGGGTGTTAGATGTTGAACCAAGACCTGCTCTCTCGCATCTCCTCCTCCACCGCCTCCTCCACTTTCCTCCTCCTTACTGCCTTCATCTTTTTTTAGTTACCTTAAGCCTACCCCATGTTTGTCTCCATGACCCTAAACATAGCAAATGTAAAGTAACAAGAAGGTTTTTTTCCCTACTTCCCGTCTTTTTAATCGGTGATTTGACTGAAATGAAAGTATTTACAGACTGAATTTGGAAAAGTTAAAATATCAATTAATTGTTTTGGATTTGTTGATAAAAAAGGGTTTGACATTCCGTAATAATAAACACTTATCCATTTTTAAACAAAGAAGGTAAAATCTTCTACAGTATTATTTATCCACCATCTCACCCCTGAGGGAGGTCGCATGCCCCCTTCCCCCCCATTGGTGAATGCCCATGACTGTGTGTGCGCTTTGTGACAGTGCGTGTGTGTGTGCATGTGTTTCTGTGTGCGTGTTTGGATGAGTGTGCTGACTGACGGGACATATCTTCATCACTAATCGCGGGCACCTGCCCCCTGCCTCCCCCCTCCTCCTCCTCTCTCCCCCTCGAGGCTTACAATATCTTATGGAAAAACAAAAGAGTGCAGGTAAGGAAGATGGCCCACCAAGAAGATGCCCCGCCCTCCTCTTCCTCTTCCCTTTCCCCCCTCTTCCTCATCTCCCTCTGTAACTCTCTCTTCTTCTCATTTTGTTTTTGACTCATTCTCGTCCCGACTAATCCTTTTCTCCTCCCTGTTGCTCTTTGCCCTCGAGGTCAGAGGGAAAAGAGTTAGTGGAACTCTGAGGAGCCTCCCTCTAGAGTTGTTTGTGTTCCCTTGTGTGCTCCGAGGGGGAGTCCGTGTTGTCGATTGCTCTGCCACCTCCTCTACCCACCCCGCTCCCGAATGCTTTTTAATTATCTTTTTTTGCATTGAATTGGAATGCAGATGGGTTTTGTGGTTGCGTACATTTTTCTTTTGTTCATTGTATAATACCTCAACTTTTTGTTTTTGTGCTGTTGCTATCCAATGCATGCTGTATTAAATGATGCATTAAGTCGATAGAATTGATAGTTCGCAACCTTTGCGGAATACCGAGTCGTACTTTCTAAATACGAAGGAACCGGGACGTACTCGGGGACGTTGTATGAACCATTCAAATCCTCCTCGGACTGGAGGAGGTTTTACTGTGTCATTGAATGGTGACGTGACAACACATCTTAGTAAACGAACGTGGACGTGCAACAGTGGTTCCAGCCCCGCCAATGACTCGTTGAACCACGTTACCCCATTGGGTGTGTCTGTTGACCCCCCCCCCCCCCTGCTCTGGGTCCTCCCCTCAGGTGAGGATGCGTGCGGGAGTGATGAGCGAGTCCTCCAAGTGGAAGAAGCAGAAGCCTTCGCCCAGACCGCCGCGACACACTGGGAGGGGGTCCCCTAGCCAGTCAGCCCACCTCAGCAACAACAAACTCTCTGGTCAGACACGCACACATGCACCTGCATACACACTACATGCACACACACAATACACACAAGTGTGTGAGACATTTTAAGACTGCAATCTTTTTTTTGATCTTTTTTTATGGAAATGTTTGAATATCTAAACAAGCTAGTTGACTTGAATTATATGGATGACTTTGTAATGAATTGTAATTAAAATCAACTTATTCTATCAGCCTGAGATTTTTCCAGCTGTCCTGATGAAGAATCAGCAGCCTAACTCACTCCTCCCCCTCCTCTACCTGAGCAGGTGGGGTCCCCTTTATGGAGCCAGGCTCCGGCCTCTCAACCTCGGACAGCGCGGGCTCCTCAGTCTCCAGCCCGTCCACTGCAGACAGTGGGCTGGACCCTGGCTCCAAGGCCACCTCGAGGGAAGACCTCAGCGACCTGGAGCAGAGCAGCTCGGCTGCCACCACCCCCGGCACCGAGACCCCCCGGCTGGATGCAGCGGTACGATGACTGGGAGGGTGTTTGGCTACACAGGATACTCATCCTCTGTAGCTCAACTGAGAATTACATCCTGGAACTAACCAACCATAAGACAAATAATTAAACCAATATTTATTCAGACGTTCCATAGTACCAGGGATGAAAACAAAAAATGGGCGTCCAGTTGAGGTTAGATTCCCAAGTTTTGCTGTGTTAAAGGGCACCTATTTCATCACCTGGGTGATGAAATAGGTGTTCATCAACCTGAAATTCATCAACCTGATATTGATCTGTCCATCATACATCTAGGTGGCCATTTCCACTTGTGATGTCACCCTTGGGGTCGTTTTTTCAGCAGCTAATCATATGAGACCTGTTGGTTAAATCGGGGCCTTTTAAACCGAATTCTTTGACGTTGAGTAGTAATCTGATCGCGGCTTGCTCTCCGCTCCTCTCTCGGTTCCAGTCGGACGGAAGGAGGTCTGAGCGCGGTCAGTCCACCTCCGTGGAGTCCATCCCGGAGGTGCTGGAGGATAAGGACTCTCTGACGGAGAACTCGGACAGTGCCTCCGTCCACGACATGGACTACGTCAACCCTAGAGGAGTCCGCTTCACCCAGTCCACACAGCGAGACGGTGGGTCCTGTTGCCGATTCATTCCCCTCATTCACCCAATCCTCTATTGACTCTGTCTCTCATTTACCCTGTCACTCATTCAACTAGTCAATTATTGACTTATCAACCCAGATAAGTTAACGCCTCACCCAACAATCTAGACCTACAGTCCCGTCATCCATTCCTTCATTCACCCCCTCACCCCACTCAGTCCCCCCCTTTCCAACACACACAGAGAGATGGTGCAGTGACCTTAACCTATCGGATGCTCACTATTCATCTATTCATCCATTCACTTATTCATCAAGTTCCTTCTTCTTCAACGCCGGCAGGTGCTTCGCTCATCCCCTACGGGCTGCCCTGCCTGCGTGAGCTCTTCCGCTTCCTCATCTCGCTGACCAACCCCCACGACCGCCACAACACGGACGCCATGATTCACATGGGCCTGCAGCTGCTCACCGTTGCCCTGGAGTCCGCCCACCTCGCCCCCTACCAGTCCCTGCTGGGCCTGGTCAAGGATGAGCTCTGCAGACACCTCTTCCAGGTTAGTCCGTCACGCCAGCCGTCTCCATATGATGGTCCAAGTGAAAATCCAGTCCAAATGCATTGAATCTCATTTGGTGTATATTAGGGGTGTAACGGTACACTGGAGTTACGGTTCGGTTCAGACATCAGTGGTTCATACGAGTTCGGTACAATGAAGGGAAAAGAAAAAACAAAAATTCAGAAGGCAATTCTTTTTTTATTGTGCATGTCTCAGGTTGTACCACCTAGTGTCTTACAGTATCTCCCCTGAGCTAGCTGCAACAGCCTGAACTGTGTAATCTAAGATGTAAACAATAATTACCCCACATCATCTTCAGACTCCATCCATAACTTGTAAACAAAATAAGACAATCAGTTATAAAACTGAAAATGCAGCATGTCTTATTTATGAAAGTGCAGACTGCACAGAATTACAGCCACTACGAGCCAGTCCCCAAATGAGCTTACCAAAAACGTGCCGTTTTTTTAGAGGCGGGTCAAGGTGGAGGGTGGGGGTGTGGCCCTGAGCAGCTTGCGGCCACGGTACCAAGCGCTCGTGTTTACAGTGGATGTATCGCAATGGCGAGGCGCACACAGCTTTTGACCGTGTTCTGTAACTTATCCTAAAACACTCTGGCTGCTCCAGCGGGAGTCCTGGAGCTCTATGTCTAAATAATATCTTATTATATATGTATATCTTTATCATATAATATATATTATCAAGGCCAAAAGCTGTGTTTGCTTCCAGATGATATTATGAATCTCAAACGACTGCGTCGGGTTCTGCGACGTCTCTGGTTCTTCCACTTCCACATCAATCTGAAGTAGACTGAACCGCGACATGGAGGAGAAAGGGATTGTTGCCCGCAATTATTGACCGCGATTGTTTCCTGCCGTAGCCCCGCAGTGGGCAGCGCCGAGGCGGTGGTGCCTCGGAAGCGGGCAGCGGGGCTCCGGCGGGAGACGATCGTGGGCAACAATCCCTTTCTCCTCCATGTCGCGGTTCAATGTACTTCAGGGAGTCAAAGCCAAAGTTCCTTTCCCCCGATTCCTTCTCAAACATGGCTGAGATAACCCCCACTACGAGTCTCATTGTGGAAATACCAGAGACGTCAGAGAACCCGGCGTGTTATGCGCCATAACACGCTCGGCTACCTAGGTGCCAATCAGGGCTGCAGTTTAGTTGTCCTTGAAGAACTCGCGTATCTAACATTAGTTCTTCATTACATTAATTAATTCGCACGCCAGTTTTATTTAATTGTATACGTGTATTTTCCATGTAAATCCATGCACCGAAACGTGACGTCCGTACCGATTCGGTTCAATACGAATACATGTATCGCTACACTCCTAGTGTATATATATATTTTTTATGGTATTTTTGTGTGCGTTTTTGTATGTGTATTTCGTTATCGTCAATAATCCATATTTTTGTTGCAGTTGCTAAATGTGGAGCGGATGAATCTGTACACCGCCTCTATTCGCTGCTGTTTCCTTCTCTTCGAGAGCATGAGATGTCATCTCAAGTTCCAGCTCGAGGTAACTCGGTCGTTTGAGCTGCATTTCGAGTTAGAACGTTCTTTATATTTGTGAATTCTTGAATTGAGTTCTTGTTCAATGTCCTTCAAGTGATATTAAAGCATTGATACTTGTGATGGCAGTAAAGGGTTGATTTTTTTTTTTAATGGCTTGCTAACTGCTAATATGCACCCGACATGCTGGTTCAAATAGGTCCTTCTCTATGCACACAATAAATAAACAATCAAATGAAAATTTATATTGGAATGTCATGTTTGATGTTCCTGTAGGGTAGCTCTTGAAATGGCTTGTTAGTGGCTAAAAAACATCCCACCTGGTAGTAAAATCAGGCTCCCTTTAAACCTCCTCCTCCTCCAGATGTACTTGAAGAAGCTAATGGACATCATCACGTCAGAGAATGTGAAGATGCCCTACGAGATGAAGGAGATGGCCCTGGAGGCGCTGGTGCAGCTGTGGAGGATCCCCAGCTTTGTCACCGAGGTCTACATCAACTACGACTGTGACTTCTACTGCTCCAACCTGTTTGAAGACCTCACCAAGCTGCTCTCCAAGGTAGGCAGAGGTCCATCCCTGTTGTTAAATCAATGACCACAGCCCTTTCTGGACCTGAGACAGGATACTATATGGGGATTCTTGGGTTGTTGTCATGTATGTATTTTCTCGGTTGAAAGCTTTATTAAAAGGAATCCATTTGCAATCGGCTCACTGGCTAAACCCAATATTACACTAACCATGACTCCAGTAAGCCAGGTTGGATTCAAACTTGCTTTTCTAGGCCTCAAGTGATGTAAAATAGGACCAAACGACCCATCGTAGTCCATTTATTGTACGTTTACAATTCGGTACATTTTGTCAAAAAAGTTATTATTTTTATTTATTTTTTTGTGTATGGTTTGTGCTATGTTTTTAGTTATTATACATTTTTTTGTAAAAATGTGTGGTTTTGTTTTGAATATTTTAACATTGCTTATGTCAGTGAAGACTCGACTATCCATCATGCATTCATCACACACAGAGATCAGTAAAACCTCATCAATGTGTTGAGATGTCACCATTGTAGTATATTCTCTTCTATTCCTACAGAATGCATTCCCAGTGTCTGGACAGCTGTACACCACCCACCTGCTCTCCCTAGAGGCTCTGCTGACCGTGATTGACAGCACAGAGGCCCACTGCCAGGCCAAGGTTCTTAACAGCGCTGCTGAGCAGGACCAATCAACAGACACAGTCCTGGCAGAGGGGCAGAGCTCCTCCAATGAAAATACAGAGACAACAACAGGTATGCCTTTGCTCAACACATTCATTTTACAGATTATATATTTTTGTTACCTTTTTATGATTTCTTTACCTTATTTTATCTTTTCTTGCGACAGCCGACACACCTTGACAAATTGGCAAACAGTTCAGTCAATTAAACAAATTCAGATCAAATAAATCCACAATGTTAAAGTGCTGTAATTTTACAAGAGCAAAGTTCTGTCAATGAGGAAGGAGTTATTTGTATGTGTCATCATTGTTTTTATCCACTTATGTATCTATGCATGTTTTTCTGACCAGACCCTAGCGGCGTCGATGGTGGAGGTCAGAGCACTCCAGAAGCTGAGATCACGCTGGTGTGTCCTCCGACCAGCGGCCACCTGATGGCTGAGAAGATGAGACTGGGCCGGCAGGACCTTGAAGAGACCGACACTGGTCAGTCTAGGGTCTGATACAGGAGTAGAACTCCACCACACAAATACACCATAAAGCCCAGGGTTAAATAATACACCCAGAGGAAACTAGATGTAATCATTGGATGTAGTCAACTTATGTTTTATTTTGATGAAGTTTTAGGTTGGAGTCATTGGATTAGGCCATTGGATATTCTCATTTGGTGTACTCTCTTTAATGTTGTAGTTGGATTTTCTTATTTAATGTAGTCATTTAATGTGGATGTTGAATGTAGGCAATTCACAGAAGCTTTTATCCACACAGACTTGCAATACATTTGTAGATACGTGCTACAAATGTCCATTCATTCTAAGGAGCTGTTAATTGTAGGAGCCTCTTTCTAAAGGACACCAACAGATACACTGTTTAAATCGGGGATCGAACTGAGCACCTTTCAGCTCAGTGTCAAACACCACACGCATTGACACTATCCTGCAAATGACAATAGCATGGCTTCTCTCTTTATTCCAGCTGAGAAGAAGAGCCTGAAGAAACCTCAGCGCTTCACCTCGTATTCACCAGAATCCCAGGAGCTGATGGACATCAAAGCCAAGAAGAAGGTGAATGACGCATGCTCAAAGCAATGCTTGACTCAACCCTGTTTTCTTGAAAAGCATCCCAGAAATGTTGGACCATCGACATCATTGGTCATGGATTTGCATACTCCGTATCAAAGAGATGACGTCAAGGGTCCAACTTTTCAGGGACTCTTACAATAGTGGGTCAAGCTTGAAACACTTTTTAAACCCTTTAAACCTCAACATGTCATCTGCTTCCAGCTCCTGATCACGGGCACGGAGCAGTTCAACCAGAAGCCCAAGAAGGGCATCCAGTTCCTGCAGGAGAAAGGTCTGCTCAGCAGCCCAATGGACAACAACCAGGTGGCCCAGTGGCTCCGCGAAAACCCCCGCCTGGACAAGAAGATGATCGGAGAGATCGTAAGCGACCGCAAGCACATGGAGCTCCTCGATAGCTTCGTCAAGTAAGTACGCTGAGACTAAGCTAATGAGAATGCTAATGTAAGGCTAATGCTAGGGTAATGATATTCTAGGCTGATGCTAGGCTAATGTCAGGATAATGCTAGGGTAATGCAAAGGTAATGCTATTCTAGCCTGATGTTAAGCAAATTTAAGGCTAATAATAGGCATTAGAGTCACAGCTAGTACATGACAGACAAACTAAGGACTTCCCCCTGTTCTGCAGCACGTTCACCTTCGAGGGCCTGCGCATTGATGAGGCGCTGCGGCTGTACCTGGAGGCCTTCAGGCTGCCCGGAGAGGCCCCTGTCATTCAGAGACTCCTGGAGACCTTCACTGACAACTGGCATGTAAGGAGAATGTCTAGTGACCGCACTTTAGCATAGACACACGCGTCTCAAAATAAACCCTGTGTTATGTATTGTTCAATGGTTCGTTACCTTGGATCGCCAGGTTACCTAAGGAGAGTTATTAAAGGTATGCAGTATCACAAAATAAGATAGAATTTTCAAATTAATAATGATTTAAATTTGTATTTATATTGCAGCTCAGGTTCGTCACAGTACAATGTTACAATACAATAAGACAACCCTCCAAATGAGATGCATTTCATAAATGCACATATGCCTATACTTTATAACACATCACATTACATAAAATGTTATTTCGACATGTAAAACTCAGAACATTTCACCGCATTGATGAAATGTTACTAAAAGACGTACCATGAGCATTCTGCTCAACTAATCCCGAGCCCACAGACACAGACACAACAAACACACACACACAGACATACACACGCACACACCACCGGTCACCCAGCAGGGGATGACTGGCCACCATCGTCCCTATCATCACCTCAATAAATAAACCAGCCTTCTAAGGATGGGATGTGAGGAGAAGGGAAGGAGGGGTAACAGTGTGACATAACCACTCACACGTAGGGATGAGATGATGGTAGAATAAAGGAGGACTACATTTAGAATACGGCGGATTCTGAAAATAGCAAGGGGACTCATGTGACCTGGAAACTATGAGATGGTCTTTTCATAGTCCATAAACACACAGACACACACAGACACACACACACACACACGCGCATAAACAAACACACACGCACGCACATGTTCGCATAAACAAACACACAGACATTCACACAGAGGGACACAGAGAGACGCATACACACGCGCACCCCTACGCAAACACCTATCACGTACACACACCGAACCTAAACGCACACACACTACAGTCCTTGGGTGAGTTCATTGGGCTATTTAGAGCAGTGACAGATGGGTAAATGAGTTTTCCGCCCGGTGTGGTGACAGTCTATTCATCGTGGTGAAACGCCATGTGTTGGTAACGGTGAGCATGGCGTGGAACATGTCTTCTGATTCCATTTCACTCATTGGGGAGGGGTCATGTGATTTTTAGGACATTCTAGAGCATCAATGTGGTTGTCCTGTTTTCTTAATGTATCCCAACACATGCAATATTTGACTTATTTGTCATATTGTGTCTGATCAATAAAGGGTTAGAAAAAAAAAAAAAACGGGCCCACCTTGTCTCTACCATTGTCAACCATATTTTCCAGTACAATCTAAACAAATAAACTATATTAGTATAACATTACGTTCAAATAAATCCATTCTGGTTTGGTGTCGATGAAAGAACAGTAGAGCCTGGATGTAACATATCATTCCATGTCATGTTTGTCGGTCGGTCACAGAAAGTCAACGGGTCTCCGTTCATGACCAATGACGCTGGGTTCGCGCTGGCCTACGCCGTCATCATGCTGAACACGGACCAGCACAACAACAACGTGCGCAAGCAGAACATCCCCATGACACCAGAGGTGAGTGGCGGGCAAATACACACACACACACACACACACACACACACACACACACACACACACACACACACACACACACACACACACACACCTGTAGACATCTGGTCTATAGGGAACACTTGTAGACACATCGACATGCCTTGAAACACAGACAGACAGACACAACCTCTCCTCTGTCCTTGCAATGGCGCTTATTTGTTATTCCCGTGTAACGACTTCTCTGTCCTAGACACATGTGGTTAATCTATTCTTACAAACACAGCTTAATTAAAAACAAACTCATTTGTTAATTACACAAAAAGTTAAGCAAAAAGTTGAAACATGGCTACTGGGAAAACAAAAAACTGAGAGGGAAAGCAAGTGAGGGACATCGAGAAGAGGATGAAAGCGTGAGAGAGGGCGAGATAGAGATGGAGGGCGAGAGAGAGTGGGTGAAAGAGGAAGAGAGAGGGGGTGAGCAACAGGACCAGAGAAAAGTACCAGGCAGAAGAGATAGAGGGGAAAGAGAGAGAGAGGGAGGGAGAGGAACAAGAAGAGAGAGAGAGAGAGAGAGAGAGAGGGAGGGAGAGAGAGAGAGGCGCGGGACCACAGTACCATTTGTCAGTGTCTGTAGTGACATTCTACTATGTGTGCCAACACTACCACCCCACCCCCACTCTGGGCCTGTCCTCCACTTTGATGCCGTCTCTCAAAGCCCCCGGCCACAACAGCTGGGGCCAGAGGTGGTCTGGTGATCTCACCACCATGCTCATGTGAACAAGAGGGTGGGGGGCTGTTAATGGCCTCTGTGGCGTTATCTATCTCTCTGTCTGTCTCTGTCTGACTCTCTCCCATGACATGTATACATATGATGTGTGAGTGTGTGTATGTATTTATGTATTTATATTAATATATATAGGCCTATTTCCTTAGGATCTTTATTTCATGTAGTAGTTGTTTTTTTCCATTGCAAAAAACTTTAATTAACTTTAAAAAAAAAATGTAACCTTAATTTTTAATCAACATTTTTTATTTGAATAGAGATAGAATGGAAAAGCAATCGAAAAACAATAATGCCAATACATAGATGTTTTTTATTGTATTACGATTTGTCCCATTTTATTATACAGTAAGCAACATGAAGTGCTTGGCTTCCAGCGCCATTTGGAAACATAAACAAAATAGTAGCACCTCCATTGTGAGTAGCACCAGCATTACACCGACTGCTGCGAAGTCACGCAACAGGGCCTTGTTGCATATCACAGCCTGGAGGCTGCAGGGAGAAGTAGTAGTACTAGTAATTGAATTATTGTTCCTAGTCCAGCCGACAGTCATGTTCGCCTAAGACGCGGTTGTACATCATGCCCTCTCCATTCTTTATATTTGCCCGACCTTGTGCCAGTTTCCCGACCAGGGGTCTTGAAAGGATTTTGTTTGTTTTGAGCCACAGCTTAGGGTGAGTGTTTTAGACGCACCTTACTCCAGAGCACACAGCGCCTTACCTTGTGACGCGCACGGTGTACAACCACGTGTCAACGCACCCTGATTTGTGTCTACATATTAAGACGGTTAGTTATGACTCTACAATAACTGAGTCATGTTTTGTTTGGTTCCAGTGAGTACCGATCCATGTACCATGGACCCTAAAATCAACGTTTCAATACGAATAGACTCAAGGTTTCACCCCTGATTGTACATAAAAAGGTATTATTCAAATAAGTAGAATTTGTTGGGAGGCACACCTGAGACAATGCCATTGAGTCTGCAAAACTATTATATAAATAACAAATATATAACACAAAAATATTTGACAAGACTGGGTGTCGTCTTCACTCGTCACTCTCTCTAGCTCCCGGCTGTTTTGATTGTCCTCGCGTCTTATTGGCTGTCTCTTTTCCTCAGTTTTTTGAGTGACAGATGCTGAAGACTAAACATGAGTCCCTTAAGACAGGCCTTAGAAGACATTGTGGGTGGCCCACTGTCACTGAAAGTCTCTCTCTCTCTCTCTCTCTCTCTCTTGCCCTCTCTCTTGCTCTCTCAAATAGAACCACACATTGCCACCTCTCACACACAAAGCACGTTTGACACATGGTGTATTTAACATACATGTGCACATTGACACTTAAAAGCGGGTCATGCACACAACAAACAATCTCTCACCCGCGCCGACTGCCCTGTTCTGTTTGAACTATTCCCGGCCCATTCCCGGGGGCTTAATAGTAATTTGGACAAGTGGGATCAGGGAATTCCAGACCCGATGGACAACAGAGAGTGTAACCCCGGGCCGAGGCCCAGATCCAGCCCCAATAAAAGCGGCGCCATGCTCTTTACGGGCCTGGCGTCTCGCCATGCGAAGTAGCGACCGCGCCATTTGTTAGCGCGGCCGCAGGTCGCCGTATTAGCCGAGGTATGCGCCGCGCAGTTTTACGAACGTTCAACCCTAAACCCTTAGATTTTATTTTCATAATGTAGTTTGATCAGAGCCCAGGCATGAGGAGGGTTTGATGGATGGTGGGTCGGTGCGATACGCTGTCTGTGTAAATTTAGATGGGAGAGGGAGGGGGGGAGAGAGGGAGAGGGAGAGAGAGAGAGACGGTCAGACAGACGGACAGGGAGAGAGGGAGACAAAGTGGGAGAACGGGAGACAGAAGGGGAGAGGGAGACAGAGGGGAGACCAGCATGAGCGATGTGTTTGCGTTCCATCTCAGGAGGAGTGTTTGGCAGCCTGTATGTCCAGCTGCTGCCGCGCTGCCACAGCTATTGTTACCATCGGCTGCTCCACGAGCCTCTGTGCCACACTCTGTCTGTGTGTGTGTGTGTGTGTCTGTGTGTGTGTGTGTGTGTGTGTGTGTGTGTGTGTGTGTGTGTGTGTTCATTAACGTGCTCGTATGTTAGCGATACCATGCGTGCACTGCCCCCACCACCACCGCCGCCCCCCCATCTCTTCCTTGATCCCCCTTTCCTTGTGTTTGTGCCCCCCCCCCCCCCCTCCCCCCAGAGTATCAAGAAGAGCCTTGATGCTGTCACTCATCGCCCTCCAGTTATGTTTATTTACGGGGAGGGGATGGTGGGGTGTCCCTGTCTCCTGCCCATGTTGTTTTTTCCCCTCTGAAACCACAGCTAAAGCGGATCAGGTGACCACACGAGACAGTGGGGTTTGGGGTGGTGGTGTTGTTTAGTGTATGAGGTCTCTGGATGAGGGCCCATTGATTTTATTTAATATTACTGCCATATTATTATTATTTATGTTTTTGGTTTAAATGGTTCAACTCTGCTATCGAAAGATGGGGTCTTCCCTGAACCGCACCCTCTCAATCTCTTAAGGCTAGGGGAGAAGTTCATTTTTGTCATGATATGATCAATGCAAATGTTACTAATTACATCATTAATTATCACCCCCGTCACCATTCATCTTTTCTTCTGATCTGCAGCAATTCAAGAAGAATCTGAAGGGCGTGAACGGGAACAAGGACTTTAACCAGGTCATGCTTGAGGACATCTACAACGCCATCAAGTAAGCCCACAGTGAACCCCCAAAGCTCAATCAAAAAAGATATAGATATCTAATATATCTCTGCAATAAAGATACCCAAGTATCAAGAACTCTGTCAGGCATGTTCTGACCGTGCCCGAAGAATGGCGTCATAAAATAAATTATTGCTCTCGGATGATGCTCAATGATTTAAACCTTTATCAGGCAAAGTCACTTAAAGGCGCTGGGGAAAACCACATTTTTAAAAGCAACATCTGTCCATGAACAACATGGCCACACCAGAATAATTGTTCTCTTATGGAGTCCCCTTAAACGAAAAGTTCCCTTGCAGTTTAAGTTTTACGTGGAAGGCTCTTGTATCTGTCACATTTAATTAAGTTCACGGTATCAGTTTTTCATGCATCTGTGAAGTCGTGGGATGTATACGGTATCAGCGATACCTCGTATCCAGCATTTCATCGCAATAAAAGATCATCCGTGTCAGTGAAATCCTACTCCTGCACGTCGTAAATTGCTTAACCTTTTACTTCTGATACCTAGTGCTGCTCTGCACTCGCTCTAGTTGTGTTTTTTTTCCAACTCGCTGGTGCAGCACCAAAGCCTTCTCTTTTAGCTGCTCCAATTTTGATGGTATGTTGGTTGTGGATGTACACATACACAAACACACATCGTTCTTCTCAGCCTCACTTACAAGTTGCTTTGAACCAAAGCGTTGCACTGGGCCACCGCCTGGCACTGTTTCACGCTTCACCCTTCTCTCTCCCCCCCCCACCACCAGGACGGACGAGATTGTGATGCCAGACGAGCAGTCGGGCCTGGTGAAGGAGAACTATGTGTGGAGCGTGCTGCTCCACCGGGGGGCCACGTCCGAGGGTCTCTTCCTCTCGCTGCCCCCGGGGAGCTACGACCACGACCTGTTCTCCATGACCTGGGGGCCCACCATCGCCGCCCTCTCCTACGTGTTCGACAAGAGCCTGGACGACACCATCATCCAGAAGGCCCTCGCCGGCTTCAGGTACCCAACTCGCCTGGATGTAGCTGACGCAGGGCCGGCTGACGTGTGCTGGATAACTGATCATGGATTCTCCAGTCGGACCGTACAGACCAATATCTTTCAATATGTGTCAAACTCTGTCACAAATATCGTACCATATTATACAATTGTTCCAGCTCTATTTGTCATTGAACACATTGTTTCCAGTACAATGACAGTTAACATAATTTCTAGTGAGTTAGAGATGTAGTTTGTGTATATACATTTGTGGTATCAAGCGGAAAGTACTTGGCAGAAATGTGATGTGATATGGTCATAAGTGTTTTATGACCTGGGTCCTCTTCCACAAAGGGGATGTTCTGCTATATTGCACCGCCATGTTTCTAGAGTGCAACGGTCGGACGTGCTGGCATTTTCTTTTAATCATTATTGCTGTCAAACCTGTAAACTATTGATTTACAGACTACAGATCTAACTTGTAAGTTCTGACCTATAGTTTTACTTACTTAACAACATAATAAAATCCCTAGCCAATGCTGTCATAGACGATGAGAACATCTTTTCAGGCCAGTGCAGGCCACCATAGCTTCTCCTATGTCGTTGGAAAGAGAGAGGCAAGTGGGGGTATTAAGTTGTTTGCAATCTGCAACCTCACCGCTCTAGATGCCACTAAATATCACACACTGCACCTTTAGAAAGTTTTAATCATTTCCCTTGTCTGTGTTGTCTCGTAGGAAATGTGCGATGATCTCTGCTCACTATGGCTTCAGCGACGTGTTTGACAACCTGATCATCTCCCTCTGCAAGTTCACCACTCTGAGCAGCGAGGTGAGAGGGACCAACGCGTCCACCTGAACTGACGTTCCACATCCATGGAATGGAAGGGTCATGGCACTGAGGGAAAGGGTTGTACAGGAGAAGGGCTGGAGGTTGTCCCGCTGATGAGGGAGAGCTAGGTTCCCAATACGGAACCTAATAAATACAAATATATATACTTCATTGTGCAACAAAGATACTTATGATTAGATGGTTATAATGTGTGATAGATGCCATGAGGTGGCCTCAATATGATCTTAAACCTTGTAATGTTAATCCCATGCTCTACCAGTTGAGTAACACAGGACTACCAACATATTCATATAATGGTAACTATTCATAACGACACAGTAGTAGAGGGCATCAGATTTAACAGTTGGCATGTCAAAAGGTTCTGAATTCAAACCCCAATGTCCACAGTCTAACTGAGGCATCTTTGAAAGAAACCCCATCACCCCCACCTGATCCTTAGGAAGATGTATTTGTATTCCCTGTAAAGCACTTTGGGTAAAATTACAAAATAGTAAATGGCATTAACGTTGTGTGTTTTTTATTACCCTAGTCGGTGGAGAACCTTCCAACAGTGTTTGGCAGCAACGGTAAGGCCCAGCTTGCCGCCAAGACGGTGTTCCACCTGGCCCATCGCCACGGAGACATCTTGCGGGAGGGCTGGAAGAACATCATGGACTCCATGCTGCAGCTCTTCAGGGCCGAGCTCCTGCCCAAGGCCATGGTGGAGGTGGGGATGCTAGCACTTGCTCTGTTGTTAGCATGATGGGGGTGTTGATGCTACCGTTAGCTCTTTTGTTAGCATGCAGGAGGGTGGGAAAGCAGCATTAGCTGTGTGAGCATAATGGAGGTGGAGGACAGCAGTGCTAGCTTGGTTGTTAGCATGGTGGATGACGCTAGCACTCTGTTGATCGCATTAGTCATGCGAACAACAGAGATTACCCCCATTACCGTAGTCTGTCTGCAAAATAGCATACTTGTATAGTTGTTTCTGTTGGAGCCATGGTTGTCATTTTTTTGGGTTGTAGAATTGATCTCTCTGACTGAAAGGGGGTTTATGTGTGTTATACTGCCACCTGCTGGTCAGTTCTGAACTGCATGGTGTATTTTGACCCTCAGGTTGAGGACTTTGTGGAGCCAAATGGAAAGATTTCCCTTCAGAGAGTAGAAACGCCTTCAAACCGGTAAATAATACGATACTTATGCAACCCTATATACATTTTGTTGTAAACAAAAAAATACATGATTTCTAATGAGAGACAAAAACAGAAGGACAGCAGAAAGCTGAAAGACAAAAAGAAAATAACTAGTGCTCTTGTTCAGTGCATCATGGTCTTCTCCCCTCTCCACCTCAGCGGTGAGTCGGCCGTGTTGAGCTTCGTGAACTGGCTCACGCTGAGCGGAGCCGAGCAGTCCGGACACAGGGGTCCCTCCACCGAGAACCAGGAGGCCAAGCAGGCCGCCATCCTCTGCATCAAGGTAAGGGGTGGGAGAGGCTTGCACCCAGCGGCTGGCTGTGTTGTTTACGCTGGCTTTGTTTCCTATCCGCTAAACAAAACGGACACGAAACTGCCTGAAACCCTGTGCCGGCCTTAACATGGCAAATATTGGATGATGATCTGCTCACCTAGGTATCTTAAATCCTGCTTTTTTAGGGTAAATAATTGCATTTTGGGGGTACTACTAGAATAGGGTTACATGCCTGTATGTGAAACATACCGCTTATATTCTCACACTGTTCATTTCGGCACAACCAATTTCAGCATCTTTCCTGTATCATGTCGCTTTAAGGCCCCCCTCCCGAGGAGCCTGGTCAGCACGGCCACTCTGTTGCAATTGGTCAAACGCTTTGCCTGTATGTCGGCAAATTCACCCCCCGAGAAGTTGTAAACATTGCGTGTAGCCGGGAGGTGCGACTTCTGCACAGTCTGCCAGTCACACTTTTGCGGAAGCAAAGTTTGAGGGCAAGCAAGCTGTTACACACACTTATTTAGGGCATTTCTCGGTGGGCGTGAATAGTCCCCATGAGTCAGACTTATATTTTTCTAGCTTAGCAGATGTAAAACATGCATACATACGTCTAACAGTCCAAAGCAAAGGGATGTCGGAAAAGCATGATATCACCCCTTGAAGCTGGTTTGACTCTGGGGGAGGCAGGAGTAAGATTGAGTTTCCTGTGTGCATGTAAACTCACTGAATGTTTCTTTCCGTTCTGTAAGGTGTCTCATCTCTTTTTTCCCACAGCAATGCGACCCAGAGAAACTGATGACGGAGAGTAAATTCCTCCAAGTGGAGTCTCTGCAGGAACTGATGAAGGTACTGTTGTATGTTCCTCGTTCAAGGTGCCGCCCATTTCAGTGTTTTCTTCCTCTAGGGATGCTGACAGTGCATAGGCGCTGAATTGGCAGATGTAAAACGGAAGCACAACTGTGACCGGCCTATCTTAAAACCATTCAGTCTTTTTATAAGCACAAAATCGAGATACATTGGTCCTGTGAGTGACAGAAACGCAGAAAACCGCCTTGCAGATGAAGGCTGTTTAACCCGACCCCTCGTCCCTGCCCAGGCACTGATATCTGTGACTCCTGACGAGGAGACGTACGACGAGGAGGACGCGGCCTTCTGTCTGGAGATGCTGCTCCGCATCGTCATGGAGAACAGGTGAGTCACGATTGGTCGACACGTTTCAACATTCTAGTCCTTCTGAGGTCTTCTTGAAAGGTAACCAGGGACAACATATATGCGTCTTGAACTTCTGATGTTTCAATAACCAACTATTCTTAAAAATATGTATCTAAATCTATAATCTATCTCTTTTTGGAAAAAGTCACTGGACAGCAATAGATCATTCATATTATTTTCTAACTATTTAATGATTAGTTTCTGTTCGATTTTTTTTATTTTACTATGACATGTATTCAGATGGGTCAATAATTAGCAGGTGGTCGGTTATGAGGGTTTCCTCAATGAGGACTGTAGTTGAGACTGTGGACCTTTGTGATTGTACCAAGTACCTGGGACTTGTTCAAAATCAACAGCTCAGGTTTTGGAGGCTACCATTTTCCAGTTCAAAGTCAAAACTTTGGCAGCGGGACATCTCTGTAACAATGCCAACAACCACAACCTGTGACTCATTCTCACACACTCTTTGATTCCTCCTTGTTCCCTCTCCCTCCCCCCGCTCTCACTTTTCCTCCCCCTCTCCCTCCCTCCCTCCCTCTCTCTCCCCTTCTCTCCCCCTCACCAGGGACCGTGTGGCGTGCGTATGGCAGACCGTGCGTGAGCACCTGTGCCACCTGTGTGTGCACGCCACCGAGAGCTGCTTCCTGGTGGAGCGGGCCGTCGTAGGCCTGCTGCGCCTGGCCATCCGCCTGCTGCGGCGCGACGACATCAGCTCCCAGGTACGCCAACGAGCGCCCAACGCGTACCCCTACAACACCTCCTGAGACCGACACACATCGAGGAGCTTCTAGAGATCACCCGGGGAGCAAACAATGCAACAACAAAAACGATGAGCTGATGGATTCAGTACTCAATCTATGTAGCCAAATGGAATAACGCTCCTTGGCTGAGACTGTAACGCCTGAGACTGTAACGCCTGAGACTGTGACGCCTGAGACTGTGACGCCTGAGACTGTGACGCCTGAGACTGTGACGCCTGAGACTGTGACGCCGTAGACTGTAACGCCGTAGACTGTTACTCCTGATACTAACTCCTGAGACTCTCTAACTCCTGATTATGCTGGAGTCGCAGTATATGGAGATGTCTTCCATGCGCTCGTTTTGACTCGAGCTAGACGTGTAACAGTTTTTTTTGGTTAAAAGCCCTACTTCTTAAGTCGGGTTATACACCAACATCCTACATCGTACACCATACATCGTAGCGCACTAATGTCCTTGCTATATGTGTAATAATGTAGTGTCGGGAAAAGGTCTTTCTCCTCAATCTACGATTCGGGCATAGCAACGGTGTTATGCAACATCCTGCAATGCTGGCTGATTACCCCACTTCTGTTGTCCTTTGGTAGCTCCTAAGAACCAGGCAGGCTATCCTAATAGATCTGTTGTTTAACTTACCAAACACAACTCCCGGCCCCGGCCATCTCCTTTGAAGATAACACGGCAAAGTAAGCGTTTATTATGATAGAAAATAAATTGCATAACGTTTCATAACAAAGTCCTGTCTGCGAGAGTTATCGTATCTGGTAGTTTGAGGAGGCGGGTCCGAAGGGGGTGATTATGTAAGGCGGCAGGGCGGGGGTTATCTATTGTTGACCTTAAGTTGGAATGGAACAGAGGGCCGTGATAGGATCTCATGGTCGGCGTGGCGCCGTGTGTTCCCGCCCCCACCATGTGTTCCCTCCATATCCTTTCTCTTCCCTCCCTCTGATTGGGAGCCTGAACTCCAACTGAACCCGGCCAAGATGGAGTCATATTCAGGGAATATTCCCCGAATGGATTCTAGTCATTAAAGATTATTGCAGGTCCGGAATGACTTTGACAGTTCGGATACAAGTAGCAATCACACACATGCTAAAACATTCTCAGCTCAAATGAAATGCTTTCACCGATTTGTATCACCCCTCGCTTTACTATATACAATATCGTAATGTGGTTGACGGGATGCAGTATCTTGATCGGGGAGGGATTGAACCATCCCAGTACAGGAACTGATGCGATCCTCTCCTTCTCCTCATTCCTTCTCCTCGTTTCTTAAACGCGTTGAATGACAACCTAACGTCTCTAACATTTAGTACAATGTCCCCCTGAACAGGTAAAACGCAATATTCAGGGTCCGATTTCTGTGTCTGTCAGGATTGACCGAAAGTTGCATGTCCTCCCCCTCTCTGGCGCTCAGGTGCTGCTGTCCCTGCGTCTCCTGCTGATGATGAAGCCCAACGTCCTGGCCAGGGTGAGCCGCGAGGTGGCCTATGGCCTCCACGAGCTGCTCAAGACCAATGCGGCCAACATCCACTGCACAGAGGACTGGTTCACCCTGTTCTCCCTGCTGGAGTGCATCGGGGCTGGGGTCAGACCCCCCGCGTCCTTCCGCCTGGCCTCCATCAGCTCTGACCACGACACCGGTAACACTGCTGCTGCTCCGGCTTTGATTGGTTGTAGTTTCGTCCCTTTTCCTTGTGTTTTCCTTAATTGTCTTTTTTTCTTTCTCTCACTTGCTTGAACTTAAAAGTTTTCCACTTGTCTTTTTTTGTATCCATCTTTTCTTTTGTTTCTTTTTCTCTGTAATATTTCTTACTTTTTCTTTTTCTTCTTTTCCAACTTTCCCCCTTTTTGTCAATTCCTTTACATTTTCTGACTTATTTCCTCTTTATCTCCTCCTCTCTTTGTGTCTTGTTTGAAGTGATACTTCCGTTCTAATCAGAGTGCTGCTGTTTGTCCCCACCTCTGCACAGGCGCCCTGTCCGATAGCGAGCTGTCGTCCCACCAGCCCAGCGAGGTGAACCGCGACCGGGGCTACACCTCAGACTCTGAGGTGTACACCGACCACGGCCGGGCCCGCATGCCGCGCTCCATCACCGACGTAGACGTGGCCAGCAGCAGCGGCTGGCTGGTGGTGAGTGCAAAGTGAAAGTCAATCAGTCGGTTTCCCTTCAGCAGTGGTGTAAATCAGTGTAAATCAGTGTAAATGTAACAGCTTAATCAGATACAAGACATTTACACAGTGACCCAATACCACATTTTATATATTTCGGTACGTTTTTCTATGCATTGTGGTATATTTTTCTATATTATGCTGGATTCTATTTAATGATGATTGATATTTGAAGTGTAATGGATTAAAAAAAAGATTATTTAACATATTATTACCAAATATAAAGGTCCTTTGTGTCTGAAAGGTGTGTATAAACGCTCCCCTCTCCCCTCGGCCTATCCGCTCGCAGGTTGGTAGGGACGACCTGGAGCTGGCGACCACCAAGGCAGGCTCCTCTACCCTGATCCCCCCCAAAGTGTCAACCACCGCCCCCCTGCACAGCCCCCTGGTGAACCAGTACAGCCTGACCCTGGGCCAGGACCTGGGCCAGCACGACACCAAGTCCCTCATCAAGTGCGTGGAGACGCTGTCCTTCATCGTGCGCGACGCCGCCCACGTCACCCCCGACAACTTTGAGCTGTGCGTCAAGGCCATCCGCGTGTTCGTGGAGGCCAGCCTCAACGGAGGTGAGATTGACCAGGAGGAGGAGGAGGAGGAGGAGGTGGGAGGGTGTGGGTTTGATGTTCCTTCATGGCTGCAGCTTCCTGACCATGTTTAAGACGGGATTATAACTGGGTTGAATAATATTTGCTATGCTATTTAATGTTTGGCTCTTTCCAAGTTATAGAGGGACATACATAAGTCCTTAATGACACGTCCCCTAAATCACTTTGTTGTTCCTTGATGGGGCGTAATCATAGGAAAAAAATCTAGACTAAGTTATGTAGTCATAGTAATAATAGTAATAAATAGGTGATGACTAGGATACGTGAAACAAAATATCATGTATAAATATTACATATACATGTGTATGAATATTACACATGAATATCTTATGAATATAACATATAACTCTATATCTATATATATCTGTGCTCAACTTACGCCCTCCAATTCCGAGAACCTTGCGACCAGCCAGTAAATCTGTTGGTCTCGTCCGGTAAACTACAGAAAAGCCCTAAGCTGTAACAACCTTACCTCCTCTGATGAACGTTCCTCCTGGATATGCGCGGTATGGTTGCACATCGATATCCATATCCCACCTCCCATTATCGCCGGGTTTTCAACCTTTTAAAGCCAGCGTGTCAAATGCGCCCCCCACCAGAAGACACTGGCAGTCCTCCAGCCCCTGGCTCGTAAGCCTCGTGGAGAACAAAGCGGACACATCTCGGCCCACCTCTCCCACTACTTCCACTACTACTTATTTTCAGAATGTAGTCCATGAGTTCACTGTCGACTTTTGAATCACAAAGGGACTGTAGTCTACTCTGTGGCGTGAAGACATTAAGAGGTGTCTACCGCTCTAAATAAATAAATAAGACGGTCGTCAAAGCAAATGCGCTAGCAACCGCGGGAAGCCCCGCTCAACACCCCTGGGAACGACCTTGACATTAGGCGCCGCGTTGACCTTGGGTCCCGGGAGTCGGCGCTGAACTATTCCTACGGTGGCCTGTGGGTAATTAATAGCTCACTTCAAAGCGGACCTCCGGATCTTCCGATGCTCCTTGGGTTCTGGCAGGCCGCGCCGAGCCCATGCCAACACGCTTCAGTCATGGACCTCTGGGGGCCTCCTCCAATCACAAGCCCAGCCCCCCTTTTTAATTTGACGACACGACACGACAAGACCACCTCCTCATCTGTCTCTATGTCTCTCTCTGGCTCTCTCTTTGTGTGTGTGTGTGTGTGTGTGTGCGTGTGCGTGTGTTGTCCTTCCAGTCTGTCCTCTATCTCACTTTCCATGATGTCCACATGTTCTGGAAAATATTTCAGCCATCTTTCAGATATGAAAACAAAACTTGATATATATATATATATCTCAAACGACACTGGTTCTCGATACTGATGGATTTATTGCAGCTCCTTTTCATCTCACCGTCCACAATCATCCACTGCAATATCCATCGTCGAACTACACAGTATGACAATGTTAAAATAGACACGTTCACATACTGTAAAAGGTAAAGGTAAATGTGTAACAATGTGAAACCTCCTTCCCTTATGTTTATGTGCATTGCTGCACATAAACATAAGGGAAGGAGGTTTCTTCCGCAAATACACCCGGTTCAAAATGCCCAAAAGTTAAAACATCTTATAAACTCCTCCACTCAACTTAGTTACTTCTTAAATGAAAACACGGGGAATCTGAGAATAATGTCCGCACACATGCTTTGGCTGTTAAACCTGAATTAGCTGTTCCACCTTAAAGTGTGCATGTGCCACGGAAATGTAACTTTAGTTCCTACCTAATGTTGCAAACTCGATATTCATTAAAAACTAATTGAATGCATAAATATAAACAAAACCATATTAAATAATGACAGAAATAATATTTATGGTAGTTAGATAAATAAATATTTATTTATTTATTAATTATTTTCTTTTAGAATAGGAGACAATCACAAAGCAGACGCCGGGCCAATCATCTTTATCGCATAAACCTGGCATACAATAAGATAACAATTACCCAATAAAGATAAAATAATGTCCACTATAGCTCTATAGGCGCTCTTTGGGTCAAAGGTCTCTCCTCTCAAATCCCTGTCCTCTCTCTCCCTACGACCTTCTCCCCTCCTCCCATGTCTCAGCCTCCCCCCTCCCCAACCATCCCTCTCCCATCCTTCATCCGTCCTCTGTTCATTCATCCCCCCGCGCGCCGCCTCTGATCTTTACAGTAAGACAGGATTAAACTCTGCGGAGAATGGCAGTACGACACTTTTTGGCTTTACGCAGACTACTCCCGCTATTCAGGCCTTATACCCCCCCCAGCACTAGATACAAGCTGTCAACACAGCCTTACACATCACACACATGTACGCACACGTGTGCGTTACGACACGCTCAGACATGAAGCGCGGGGCCCGTGGAAGCCTCGAGCTAAGCGGCGTGCTAAGCTCAGCGTAGCGCTGATGGAAAGTGTAGAAACAGGCTCTGCTTTTTGGGTGTCCTTGTGTTGTCATGTCTTCTGTTCCAAAACGGCTCTAAGTGGGAAGAGCCCCACAGCATGATGGGACATGTGTGTGGGTTTGCTTTATTTAAGAGGGATGGTTTATCTTTCAACACTTTACCGTGTCACTTCTTACATTGCGGCCTATTCGTTTTTTGTGAACGATTATTTGAACAGGTACAGACATTCTTTCAGTTTGTTTAGTTTACATTTACATTAAGACATAAGCAGGCACTTTTATCCACCGGGACTTAGAAGCTAGGCTCGGAACAATCAAAAGCCAGTGTTTTACTGCTGCCACTGTCTTTCAGCCTCGGATGACATTGCTGAACCCTCTCTTTGTTCATTCATTCAGCCCGTTTCCTGGGGGGGAGTTTACTAGTAGGCATCTATTAACATGGTACTTTGTAATACTAATCTCGTGTCTTTGTCCGCAACCAGGCTACCGTAGCCACGACAAGAAGAAGAAGTACGACTCGTCTAAATCTCGCCTGAGGAAGAAGATGGGCGGTCGAGAGAAAGATGGCGGGTCCGGCAACGGGCGGAAGGGCACGAACAGGGGGGGTGGCCATCGGCCCTCGCGTTCCCATAGCGACGAGGAAGAGGACGACAGCGTGCCCGCCAGCTACCACACGGTGTCTTTACAGGTTAGTCAGGATGTAAGTACCACGGCCCTCCTTACCCTCCTATATCTTATCTCCTATATCCTAACAAGTATTCATATAGTTATTTTAAAAAGATATATATATATACTTGTGCTATATATTCACTTTATTCTTCTGTCTGGGACTCGCAGTTTTCCCAAAAGATGACCTTCACTTTTTGATTTAAAAGGGAGAATCTGTGTGTGTTTTTAAAAAAAACGAATATCATCTCTATTTCCAGCAATATTACAGAACAAAAATCAGAGAATCACAGAATCAGACCAATAAAGAACCCAAATACAGACCAATGACCTCAATGGTCTAAGTTTCTGAGATTTTTCAAGTCAAGATTGATGTTGCAGAACCCAATTTCTTCAAATCACTTAGATGAAGCAGTACTCTTAAATTGGTGCAGTGTTCCCCTTTAGGTTAAGTGCATGTGAGTGCTCTTCATTGAATCCGATACATTTGAAAAAGGTTTGGTTTGAAATTGATTTTAGAGATTTTCTTTCAGGTGATCTTTTGAGAAACCTGTGCCCTACTCAGATATTAAGGGAAAGAGTGCCATTTTAAAAGCTTCTACAATCATGCCCTGCTATTAGTTGGAAGAACGTTGGCACCTTGAACTGATTCTAGCCAGTCGTAAAAATTGATTGGGCTGACCTCTGACCATTGATTGTGCTCGTGTTTGGTTCCCCTTTGACTTTGTCATTTATTGAGCGCAGAGGCCTGGTTTGAATGGTGTGTTGAACGCTTTGTGTGGTACATGCTCGTTGGTGTGTGTGTTTGTGTGGGCAGAAGTCTGGATGACATGACATTTCTGTTATGACATCCTCCCTTCAGACTCGCACGCAAAAAAAAGACACCTGCTATTTCGTGTGCGTTTCTATGGCGATGAAGTGATTTGGCTTTTAGGCAGGGGAGACATCAAAAAGAAAAGCAATTTTCTGGGATTACCACGGCAACTATGTCACTTCCGTAACCTGGGGCTCATCATGACTCACGTGGGATACTACTGGAAGACGGCTCAATTGCTTACTGTACTCACACCTTCTTACTCGGTGGTTATGGTCTCTGATTAACAACTCATTCATTGAGGGCTGTAAATATGCACAAACTGTCATATGTGCATGAAGATTTGAAAGAGTGTTTTTGTTCATTTGTTATGTTTATTTTTTTACTATTTCCATGGCATACATTCCCAGAGAACATGGCTCTTGCATAAATAAGAGAATCATAAGGAGTTTAATGTTTATTCTGTTGCTATTGGTTTTCAATAATATTGATTCAGATGTGCAAACCCCTCTTACATATGATCCTCTCGTAGTGTAAGAAGACTGTAGCATTCACTCAAACTATGAGATAACTTCATAATCTCTAGACTTGGATTCATGAATATGCGACTATTATTGATTACTTTGCCATTGGTTCAATGGCTTCGGTTTGGACACGGTTCGAATGTACAACCCCACGTTTATGTGACCCTCTAGTATTAATATGTATACACTTTCTACATATTATTAAAAAAATAACTTCTCCTCTACTATAAACCCTGGAAATGTTCCCCGCCGTCCCCCAGCTCTGAGGGGGGTCAGCCTCCCCGTGTCCCCCCTGGACCAGCTGGTCCCTACAGGGTCAGTACAGGCCTGAGGATCCCCCAGTCTTACAGGGGGCTGTGGTCTTTATCTTGCAGCTTCTGGACCTAATGCACACGCTGCACACCAGAGCAGCCAGCATCTACAGCTCCTGGGCGGAGGAACAGTACCACCTAGAGGGCACCAAGAAGATAGCAGCCGACTCTCGGACCCTCTGGACTGGATGCTGGTGTCCTCTGCTGCAAGGTCTGGATATGAGGACCTCATAGTATTCATATTATAGATGTAATTCATATAAGAATAGGATTTATAGACACATACTGCAAGGGCTGGATACGAGGACCTCATAGTATTCATATTATATATGTAATTCGTATAAGAATAGGATTTATAGACACATACTGCAAGGGCTGGATATGAGGACTTCATAGTATTCATATAATATATATATATATGTATTTCATATAAGAATACATTTGATTTATATACACATCCTGCAAGGGCTGGATATAAGTACTTCATAGAATTTATGATATATAAGTACTTAATATTGAATACATATTATTTATACATACATGCTGCAAGCCCTAGATATTAGATAGTACTTTATAAATCATATTTTTGTACTTATTATATTAATACATATTCATACAATCATGCTTGAGGTCGGGATATTGGTACTTCCTTTAATATGTAGTAGAACACATTAGTACTTAATATATGAATACATATTATTTATATATACCTGTAGTTCTTGTTATTAGCTAGTTCTTAATTAAAAGACCGATCTTCAGGACATTTCGATTTTACGCTTCGCAATGTATTATATGATATGTGAAAGGAAGTTATGCAAATAACAATAAAGAATAAAAGAGGGTTTTGGTCCGGTAAACTTCCTATATTGAAATCTAGTTCTGCTGCCTGGAGGAGCTGTATCGGACAGGCGGATCTGTGTGAGGCGCTGTGAGCGATCATTTCACTACCATGTTCATACATTTGTGTTGGTCCTCTGACCAGCACCCCATCTAGTCACGCTTCAGCATCACAATCTATGAAACCATTTGCATAGGTGTAAATCTCCCCCATATTTGTTTGGGATGCAAACAAGTTCATACGACTCACACCTCGCCCGTGGTCCCACCAAGGGCACAGCGGCGGCTCATATTGTAAAAGCTCCCAACATTCAGATTAAATATTTAAATAATGAAAATACCTGGCGGGGGAATATGCGTGAGTCAGTAAGGCCGTGTAAGATGCGAATGCTGCCAACGCGTTTCTCATAGGATGTTGAGATCATAAGGCTGTCTCATATATTCCTAGGTATTGCTCATGGTTGATAACTCCTCCTCCTCCCTCCTTTTGGCAGGTATCGCCTGGCTGTGCTGTGACACGCGGCGGCAGGTGCGCATGCAGGCGCTCACCTACCTGCAGAGGGCGCTGCTGGTGCACGACCTGCAGACACTGGACGCCACCGAGTGGGAGTCCTGCTTCAACAAGGTGCTCGTCCTCTTTCTCTTCGTCCGAGTGTGGTGGTCGTAGGGTGAAAGGTTGTGACTCCCAAGCAGAAAGTTTCTGGGTTTGAACTTCAATGTCTAACGTCTGCCTGTCTTGGCGTCCTCATGTCTAACCGCCAACCTGCTCCTTCATTCATCTCTGTACCTGTGTCTTAAAAGCTTTGGTTGGATGTGATTGATGTAGCCCCATTGTACCTCAGCCAATGTTAACAATGTTGTGTTTTTCTCTGTGTGTTTGTGTGTGCATGTCTGCGGGCGTGTGCGTGTCTCCAGGTGCTGTTCCCCTTGCTCACCAAGCTCCTGGACAACATCAGCCCAGCAGACGTGGGAGGGATGGAGGAGACCCGGATGAGGGCCTGCACCCTGCTGTCTAAGGTCTCACTCACTGTTCCACTAAACAGTCAGTCAGTCAGTCAGTCAGTCAGTCAGTCAGTCAGTCAGTCAGTCAGTCAGTCAGTCAGTCAGTCAGTCAGTCAGTCACTCAGGCACAAATGCACTCTATCGCGCCTACACTCTCTCTTCATCCCTGCCAATCCCTACCTCACCCCAACCCTATCAGCACCGCACACACGGACAAGCGTGTTTTATTATAAAAAATTAAAGCTTATGGCAAAGCCCTGTTTTAAATAATGCAGAAAAAGGTTTCATTTTGTGACGTGCATTATTTCATTCGGGTCTCACGTAGCGAACGTGTTTCGCATCTCACAGCAGCAACTAGCCGACTTATCGTAAAAAAACGTCACACACATATATACCCACATGTATACACATGCATCCACGCACTCAAACAACCGCAGGATGGTAAATGCATAGCTTCTGTGTTTTTCTTAAACATACCAATTTAAATTCAAGCTATGGTCTCAATATTCCATTACTTCTAAACAAGGTCACGTTGAGCGTAGACACACATAAACACAACGACTGAAGGACATCATGCCCACCTTATTCCAAATACACACTTGCACTCGAGTTGACTTATAAAGCAACCATTAAAACAAATAATTCATATAAATTGATTTGGTTAAGAACGACCGCCTCAAATGCCAAATGTCTTAACGACTACCACATGCAAATACCACATACTAGCTCCAGTGCATCAAGACATGACGTGTCTATCGGTTGACCATTAGTTCACCCAGGCAGGACCACCAGAACGACCTTTGTCTCAATGTTCCTGTGTGATAACGCGTGACACTGGTTTGCTGTTCCCAGGTGTTCCTTCAGCACCTGTCCCCCCTGCTGTCCCTGCCCACCTTCGCTGCCCTCTGGCTCACCATTCTGGACTTCATGGACAAGTACATGCATGCAGGCTCCAGTGACCTGCTGGTGAGTCGCACTATGGCTCTCTCTACCTACTGGTTAGAAGCTCACATTGACGACGCAGATGCAGCCTGTTGAAGAGCAGCTGGGGGAGGTGTATCCGGCCGGCTGGGGGATAAAACCAAGTACTCAAGACCTTAAAAATTAAATATCTCAACACGGAAATCCCGCTCACACACATCTCTTAAGACCCCTACGTTAAGTTATTGCTAAGTAGCTTAATTTTCGCTTAGTGACGATCCTAATCTACTGCCTGGCGCTCAGTGGAGTCTGAACGGCTTCATCCTCACTGTGGATGCCAGCGTCTTTTAATCCGCAATTTAGAGAGGAAAGGAGTGGCGATTGGAGAGTCAATACTACGTGACTCCAGCAGCTCAGGCGCCTCATCCACTGACATATTGATCTACTAGTTGGCTCCGAGCCTCGTGGGGATAGGGGGTTCCCTGGCTTCCAGATATATACTATTGAGGCTGCAGGGGAATGGATAGTGTTGTGGTTAAGGTGTTTGACCCCCAGTCCAACGGTTCTAGGGTTCATTCCTGCAGTCTACCTGTAGGCATCCTTGCGCAAGATGCCGTAATCCCCTATGTGCCTCATCATGCCGTCATAATCTGAGTTCATCGTTGGGTGCTTTGGATAATAGTGTCCACATTACAACCCTGGCTTGGTTAACCCCCCCCACCCCTTGGTCCCTGCTGCTTTCTTCATAGCTGGAGGCCATCCCAGAGTCCCTGAAGAACATGCTGCTGGTGATGGACACAGCAGGGATCTTCCACTGCTCGGACTCCCGCACCGGCTACTCTGACCTGTGGGAGATCACCTGGGAGCGCATAGTCTGCTTCCTGCCCAACCTGAGAGAGGAGCTCTTCAAGCAGACCGTCATAGCTGGTACTGGCACGCGCCCACACACACACACATGCACGCACACATACTCTCACACTGTCTCACACTCACTCACTTTCACTATCACTCTCACTCTCACTCTCACTTTCACACTCACACTCACACACCAGGTACCGTGGAGATGAGACAGACTGGAGACCTTGAAGCTCACATCATCTTCTCTGCCCTCCCTGTCCTCCCAGATCCAGGCCCCCCCAACAGCCTTCTGGTGGACCCTCCCCAGCCAGCAGGCCCCGGGGGTCAGCCTTGCCCCCCCCAGGGCCCCCAGCCAGTACCCCAGAACCCCTCCGGCATACCGGGCAGCCCCGCCCAGCCAAAGACCCCCAGCAGGCCCTCCACCCCCCAGGGACCCCCCTCACCCAGTGCCAACGGTGAGTACCAGCTAGAGGCCAATGTGGTCCGATATCAATCTAGAGGACCGGTTAAGCATGGTCCCATGAAGTATAATGCAAGTTTTATCATCATTCTATATTAAAGCAGTTAAAGGTATAATATGTAACATTTCTGCATCAAAATATCCCAAATGACTAGACCTATGTTATGTATTTTTCAATAGGTAACAACATATTGATTCGCTCGCTCTCCCTCTCATGTACACACTGACAACTTAGCTTCTGTGAATGGCCCCTCCTCTCCTTGTACACTAACAGGAAGTTGTGTGGGAAGATGGCTTTCCTTGCAGAGATGACGGCTGCCGAATTCGTTAATAGAATCGGTATTTGGGATGCAAGAAATGCTGGAACACTCATTGAATACACGGTCTGAATCTCAGAGTACTCGTAAACTCATTTTGTAGGCGCTGTCATAGTTTCCACCAATATACACGTATCAAAAGTCAGTTGATCTCTATTATATACAATGATTGGTCTGTTTAATCTTTATGTATACATTCTTTCTTTGTTAGCCCCACAACGGAGCTTCACTGGCCAAGCAGTACTTCACCTGCTCTTTACTGTTAGAGCTAGCAGGATACACAAATCCATTGGGAAGAGTTTGAAACGCGCAACGTCTCCGGTTTAATCACATTTTAGTTGGGTTATTGTTTAGGGCATAAAATAAACACTTAACTCCCCCGTCAGTTACCAACACTAACACTAATGCCTTTGGTAACGTTATAAAGTTCGGTCAACACGCTCAAAAAGTTAATGACCATGAATTACAGCACCTTTCTAATGGTGCATACAGCTGTTTGGGTATGTTTGGTACTCATTTTATGGGAAGTTAGCGAGTGAACGTTATGTTACTTGCTCAAATGCTCCCACGCCAAGTCACACTTCATCAAACTACGCCTTTTGTTGTTGCTTTGATTGAGAGACCACTAGCGGCAAAAATTCCATACCTTTAAACTTTAAATACCTGCTTCTTGATATCACTCTACAATAATCCCCTCCCCCTCTCCCCCAGGTATGGAGCGGTCGTCTCCGGGGCCCTCCCCCTCACCGCTGACTCCGCCCCCTGTCAAGGTGTCTCCGTCGCGGGGCCCCTCCCCCACCAGCCAGTCGCCCCTCATCCTGCAGCCCCTGGCCTTGCCCCTGCAGGTGGGCGGGTCCCCCATGTCCCTGCCAATCATCCTAAACCCCGCCCTGATCGAGGCCTCCTCCCCCGTGCCCCTCCTCCCTGTCTCCCCCCGACCCACCAGCCCCTCCCACGAGGAGAAATGAGACGCTCTCGTCTCGAGGCTTCCTCGTCTTCTTCTTCGCTTTGCCACCATTGCCTCTGGTAGAGGGTAGAGGGTGAGGGGGGGGGGGGGGGGGGTTCCGCACTCTCCTTCAGTTTGTTTTGTCGTTGATTTTCTTTTTTTCTGTTCAACACCGACGACTCCATTTAAATTTCTGATGACGTGGGATCCTCTCTGGTACAAGTGAAGCCACGCCCCCTACCCCATGACGTCAAAATATCACCCCAAAAACCAACCGACATAAGACAGCTAGCCTGGCCTCGAGCTCATCTCAACAGCTTTTGGGACGGGCGATGGTCATGTGCGAGCCCTTTACTTGTGAGAAGTAGTTATTTATTATTATCATGCATATTGTTATTATCATGTAAGATGGGAGCGGGGTGAAGGCTGACAGGATTCTGGTTTTCCATATTCTAAAGGACGCACAGTTTTTCAAATTTTGTTTTGTACTGGAGAATGCTTTGCTAAAGTGGCCCTCTTCACCATGCTAGTATGTCTGTGCTTAAAGATGATCTAGTGAATTCCGACAAGGGACCGTGAATAAGTGTATTTTTCTGTTTTTCTGTTCCTTTTGTTTGGTACCGCATGTTGTCAAGCCAATAGGATGTACAGTGCATCACCGGTGGCAGACGTCTTGGCCAGACTGGCACCAACTTGTATATATCCATGTCTTACCACGCTAGGTGAGGGGGGGTCGGCTGTCGTATTTAACTGTACAGCTCAATGACGGCACATTTTAGATTCATAGCCGACTGGGAAATAAATCAGTCTTGTTTTGTTTTGTGAAAGGGCCGTGCTCTATTCTCGTGACGCGTTTCAATGGGCGGGGGGGGGGGGGGGAAGTTTTACAGACTGTTGTGGTTTTTAATTATTACTCAGAAATAAAAAATGCTTAAGAACAAATAAACCAGGAGGGGGATGACGTACACACTCACGGAAGACGGATCTGAAAGCCTTTCAAAACATTCCTAAGTGTTGACGTGGATTGATTGAGCCTAAATTGTATGGGGAAAACGTACGTCTCTGGGTGTGCATGTATGTATGTCTGTATGTGTGTGTGATGTGAGCACCACATCGGATTGATTCAAATAGATTTTTAAAGGTTAAAACAAAGAGATTATTTAAAGAGTACAGTCTGAGTTAATTTAGTCTTGTTCATTATAACTGTTGTGTTGGTCTCGTCCCCGTAGATGGTGAACAGCCTCGTATACTGACAGCTCGGGGCTGGAGAAGAAGGCATTGGTTTGATATAGGGCGCTCTCCATCTTACTTACGCACTACAAGGTACTCTCTGCATGTCGATGCCTTCTGTACAGCAGCGGTAGCAGGCCTGAGAACATACTGTGTGAAAGGGTGAGAACTCTCGAGCTAGACGCCCTAACACCTTGGCTGAGTTCAGCGGTTTCAACCACATCCATACACTGTCCGCGCTCCAGACGTGAACGAGACCAGTTCTTCTTAAACCGTGGGATGGGAAAGAAATTATGGTGTGAATTCTTTAATTCCGATGCATCGAAAATTACACTGAAACATTACCAAAGTAGATGCAAACGTTTCCATGGTAACCACTTTTCCCGATAGTATGAAATGAAATCGTTCTTATTGAACATTGATCTTATTATAGTATGGATGTGGTTGGAACTCCTTAGGGGGCTGTACCTTCTTTGCTGAAAGGCAAGTCCACTCACCTTTTGGTTTTTCAGGAATATCTTTTCTAATGCGAGAGTAAATCCGTTTTGAACGCTTTGTAGCGCAGGTGACAGACGCGTCTATGTTTTGGTCGGGTAATACTAGGATTGTAAACATGCCTTACGTCAGGAGAGACAACCCAACACAATTCTTCCGCTGGCTTCATTGGTCATTCGGTATTTCTGGTTATCTGAGGAGCCTATCATTGTTTGGAAACAGGACATGACATGACTATGTGTATATAACTATACATATATATATATAAATAAATGAGAGCTAATGTACTTTTTACAATGTAATAAATATGTTAAGACAATGCTTCGCCTCGTGGTTGCGTTTTGTTACGTTATGTTCATGGTTAAACAGTCTTGTTGAGATATTGTGGTGTTGGTCTAAATGCTATCTAAATATCGAGACAACTTGTCTACATTTGCGCTGGAGCTCTGGTGTAAAACATCTGGATTTTTATTTAAAGCAGAATGAGAAACACAATCTTTTTTTTTTTTCGTATTAAACTAACTGTATCAGAAACTACAGAGAATTGTCCATGGGGGTGGGGAAAAAAAGACCATTGCCAGTCTCTTCATACATGGAATGTAAAAAGGTCAGTTAGATGAGGGAGTGCCATGATAATGTTTACAGATAAAATTGTCTAGTCTATAAAGATTGAAAAAACGACAGGAAAACATAAATGCGAACAATATTCCACTCACAAACTTTTTTTTTCTTGTTAACACCTACTGAGGCACTGAGTCCTCATCAAGCCTATTCGCTCATCACATGTCTACCCCCGTTAAAAAAACAAAAAAGAAAAATACATCCATCCCCCTCCCGGAACAATCTTATAATACGACTACAACAGTAAGAAAAAAAAAAAACACTTCTTCGCTCTGTCGAAAAAACGACAAAGCACAATCCTTCGGCTTGGTCCTCATTTGGCGTCCAACTTGGCCATTTCCTGAAGGTAAATCCCGATGCTCTCGCTGTCGAACAGAACAAAGTAAATGTTTTTCAGGGAGGACGAACTGGACGACACAAAATGGTTGGAGATGGCTTTCAGAATGAGCTGGGCTGCCGTCTGCTTGGGGAATCCGTTCCTGTGGGGAGAGGAAGGTGCTTAGTATGAAGGTCTAGGCTGATACTAGTTGATCTATTCTATTGATACATATTATTTTTTAGGGATTTGTGCCTCGTTTAAGGTGAGGATTCTTTATAAAATCACAATAGGTTTAAAGTGATGTAATTTATTATAGTTCTGACATGGGAACTGTCCGATATATTGGCATATATAAGATCTAGAATATCATAGAAAACTTTGCCGAACATCATGGCCCATTCCTACTTCTGGCAGAGACCAAGAGGTTTGGCTTTAAATGTATACATCTTAAAGTCCCCATTCTGCAGTCCCACCTGCTCTATTCGGTCTTAACGTTACAGTAAGGACAGAAACTCCTTAAACCTTATTGAAGGAACCAAGACACATTTTACCCTTCTATAGTTTTTATTTGGTTGGTAAAAAAGAAGGCGGAATGCATTATTGTTAAATTGCCTCACAGCATACCAACTTGAGAACGGATTGAAGTGTGGTACAAGTAAAGCACAATTTTGAGTGCTTTACTAGAAAGGAATTGGCACTCTAACTGCGCGTGTTGACCGAGTGGACTCACCGTCCGGTGGGCAGTGATGGGAAGGCGACAGACTTGAGTTTCTTCTCCTCGGCTGCGGAGAGGCAGTTCTTCACCGTCTTTTCTAGCTGGTCCTCGCACTTCTCCGAGCCCCAAGTTGGGACGTTGCAGTGGATGACGAAGCGGGCGGGCATACCGCTGGCCTGGCTCACAGCCACTAGGACACACAGGAGCATCACGGTTCTACTGGTTTCATGGTCTGCATGTCACCTTATTCTCATGATCTCTTTTGTCCTGCAAAAATACTATTCGTAGTGTGTTCTAATATATTTATTTATGTTTAGTTTTTAAACTTGTGTTTTGCATAAGGGATTAATAAAGTATCATGTTATCATCGGTGAACTTCCACTAATGTTGTAATTAGTAGAAAGTTGAGCATTTTGTGGAACTCCTCCCAAGCCACACAAGTCTCTCTCTCTCTCTTCCCCCCCCCCCCTTCAACTGCCTCAAGCCAGAGTGCATTCATCTTGGGGAGCTCAACGTGCATCACCTCACCTGACGCTACCTCCAGGGGACCCTGGGCTTTCCGGAGCTCCTTCACCCCATCCAGGAACTCCCGACCCCCAGCCTTCTCCAGGGCGCTACCTGCTCAGGAGAGGAACCGCAGGTGAGTGGAGGCGGTTTATGTAGCATCACACTACATACTAAGAGTAGTCTATTCAACTGGGCTGTATAAATGCAATTATTATTAGTGTGTGGTTTTATCATGTGGAAGTGTTAATACAAGTGCCCCAAAGCTTTAAATTTAAGAGAGGGGGGTACTTTATCAATATCTTATCTCAAGATGGAAGAATAATATAAATGTGATATTGTTAATAATATACCTATTTAACTATATAACAAAACATGAAATGTAAGGAAAAATAATTAGAATAGTAACTATAAGAAGCGGTTCATAGTATTTGTCTCCCCTATGGTCTCCTAATTCAAAAGTTCAACTATTCATTAGCATTGTAATCTAGTCAGTACTCCTCACCCACTCCTTCTTTCAGGTCCATCTCTGCGTTGGTGGGGTTGATGATTCCCTCCACCTTGATGGAGCCGATCTTGCTGATCTCGCTCTCTGTGAGGGAGAGCTGGGGAACAACAAGGTGGCGCTTGGTGATGCCGTCATGATGTTAAACAGAGCAACTCAGTTTTGTTTGCCTGTCTTGTATCATAGACGTTATGGTTATTACTTGTGTAAAGGCTCAAGCAGACTCAACACAATGCATGTTTATGCATGTTCGGAGGCAAACCCACAATAAAGTAAGATATTTTTCATATGTGCATTAGAGAACAAAGAGTAGTAGTAGCCATGAAATGCTACAAATTTCCAGACATCCTCAATGGAAAACGTTGAATACATGTGGACCAGATGTAGACAGATAAGTGCTATTGTAAATTGAACATTGCCTCTCCACAAATACCCTTGTTGCCTGTATTTCCCCAACAACATGACATGTGTTTTGATTGGTCTATCTTCTGGTGCATATGCTTCAGGGCTACTTCTAGATCAGGGATGGGCAACTTTCATGATAAAGAGGGCCACATTTTTCATCATATCGGAGGGCCACATGAATGCACACTTCAACTAAACGTGAGCTGAGAGAAGCTACACAATTTTGAATTTGGTAGATATGATTTCCTGTATTCTGGTGCATTTTGGGGACGGCCACTACCTAAAAAATCATCCAGAATCATAACCTATGTACGGTATGTTAATTGAACCAACATACATTCATTTCATGTTTTCCATGCTCAAACAGCCACATGAATGGTCAGTATTTTTATCAGTGCAAAGGGCTCACATACATCATCATTCAATGAAGTCAAAAAACTGAAAAACAGTGGCCCAACATTAAGTGCAACAACTCAATGAACTCAAACCCAACAAGCAGTTGTAGTAGTTGTAGTGGCGACTTAAGTGGATATCTTTAATGACTGATATCGCTTCTAAGCAAACTAGACGCATGGGTTTGCCTTCGAATTCTATGAATTCTTCTCATCTTTCTTGACCGAGTTTTCTGTAACTCGATAAATTATTATTATTTTTTTTTTTATTATGTGCGGGCCTGACTGAGTCCGCATGCGGCCCGCAACTGGCGGCCGCCAGTTGCCCATCCCTGTTCTAGATGCTAGCCTGGCTTCAACTCGTCCTGACTGCAGAGAGTCTGTTTGGTAACCTAACGACGTGGATGAGGATCAAAGGGGGGACCGAGGTCCCGGACGGTACCTTCTGGCCCAGGAAGAGGCTCTTGGCGGACAGGATGGTGAAGCCGTCTCCCGGGCCGTCCTCTACCGTGGAGTTTGGCACCGCCTCTTTGTCATTATCCGTGTTCTTCGAGTCAAAGCAGAAGTGGTGTTCAATTAAAACATAGTTAAGCGGTGCATTTTATAGGAGGTTTAGTTGTAGTGCCGACTACATCTGCCAAAACCCCGGAGCTGGGAGTGTCTCTGTGGCCGAGAGACCACGCCGCTGTGTGTGGACTTGGTAACCAGCCAGTAATTTCGTTAATGCATTGTGGAGCAACTATAATTCTGTCGAATCGCGAAGGGGCAATCAACCCAATGGCAGAACTCTAGAGTCATTACACAGACTTTGATTTGTGTTAATAGCACTTATGCATCGAATAAATCAATGGGCTCCTGGTGGGTTGACGACATTGGTAACGTTGAAGGGCAACAGTATCAGCAACCGGAAATATCGTGTGTATAAAAATAATCTTCAAACGATATGAAGAGTTGAAATCATTGAGCCTACATTGTATGGGGAAATCGTACGTCTCTGTGTGGGCGTGTGCATGTATGTATGTATGTATGCGTGTGTGATATGAGCACCACATCGGATTAATGCAAATAGATGCTTAAAGGTAAAACAAAGATTATTTAAGAGTATGGTCTGAGTTAATTTAGTCTTGTTCATCATAACTGTTTTGTTGGTCTCGACCCTAGATGATATACAGCCTTGTATACTGACAGCTCGGGGCAGATCAGATGGTTCGCCCTCATCCTAGTTACTTAGTTAAGCGCCTCCTCCTAGTCCTCTTTGACCCCCTGGAGGTTAAACTCACCCTGGGCTTGCGACCTGGTTTCCCCTTGCCCTTCTTGACGGCGGGCTTCTTTGGGCTCTTGGAGCGCGCTTCTCTCTTCTCCGGCATCACCACCTGGGCGTCCACCTTCACACGGTTGCCCCTCTTTTTGGACAGCAGCTCCGGGTGGATGCGAGGCAGGACGCCTCCGTTAGAGATGGTGACTCCCTTTAGGAGCTGGAGGGAGACAGAGAACCGTGGTGTGAGGAGGTCATTGGGAAACGTATTATGGGAGGTGCTATTAAGAAGGGGAACGCAGGGGCGGGTCTATGGGGCCCGGGGTGGCCCCACGCACAAATCCAATTGTGGTCACACAATTGGATTTGCCTCTCTGAGTACCGCTGCTACATAATCTGGCATATAAAAGATCTGCAAAAACCCGGTGTTGTGGTTAGTTGGCCCGTTACTCTGTGGCACTCCTGGGCCATCTTTTCATCAAGCGCCTGACTCTCTCGACTATTCCGAACCTTTACTTTCACTTTCATTTGGCTGAGCTGTGCCAACCCCCCCCCCCCCGAAACACGGCAGCAGCCTATGTTACTGAGGATGTTCACCCAGGGAAATCACTGGCAGATGATGCTTTGCTCTAATTATATCTGAATGGATAATGGTTTCATTCTCTCTCAAGCGGCCTTTACTGATTATCAGTCCACTCTTCAATTGTTGAGTCCATGATAATAAGAATGTCGGGTTTTATTCCAATATACCCCCACTGCTCTGGCTGCCTGAACAGTGGCCACATCGTATCGATAACCTTGTCTCAAAGGCCTCACAGCAGATTTGTTGTGCCAACACGCTGAGTGTTCGATGCGATCCATATCTGTGAACATCGTGCCAGGGTTTAAGCCGAGGCGATGGCAAGGAGCGCTTTCCCGGCTGAATCCGAGGAGGATGTGAATCTGAGAGCACCCTGGGGGGAATGTTCCAGGGAGCATGACGGAATTAATTTCCAGTTGCGACGTAAAGGGATTGTTGTGTGTTGTTGTTCCACGTGGTGCACATTACCGTCCTAAACAAATATTGTATTTTCATTTACTTTTGTCTGACTGAGGGGTTTAGTGTTGGTGATTGTAGATAGAGGTTGATGAAATACAGCTATTGGATATTGAGCAATCCCCTAGACCAGAGATATTTAACCGGTAACTGTTGATCAAAAAATAAAAATCTTCCAAAAATGTTAATATTTATTTTGTAAGGATGTATGATTACAATGCAGCCATTATGCCACTTTTACACATGGCACTATAGGCCACACACGACACATAATCATTGGCCAGGTTAAATATGTAACACAGTTGTACACGATATGTAATGGGGGCTCCCTCCACCGTGTGGATGGTCCAATAGGAGCATTGTATCAATAGCAGTATGTTCTATTGGTTACCTGGTTGAGCTCCTCGTCGTTGGCCACCGCTAGCTTGATGTGCCTCGGGGTGATTCTGCCCTTCTTATTGTCTCGTGCCGCGTTCCCAGCCAATTCGAGGATCTCAGCTAGGAAACACAGTAAATAGGATTAAGATAAATGGCAGATATACATATATGCATATCTTGCACAGGATGCAAGATCTTTTTTTTATACTGCTGTTTAATAAATAGATTATGCGCATTATATAAACTTAAGTATTTACGCGGTAGACTTACCAGCTAGATATTCGATAACTGCTGCCATGTAGACCGGTGCGCCCATGCCGATGCGGTACTTGTGCGTGCTGGTGCGCAGGTAGCGCATCATCCGGCCCACCGGGAAAATGACTCCCGCCCTGGCCGAGCGGGACATTTTGGTGGCCTTCTTCTTTCCTCCTCGAGCTGACATCCTGCCGCGACTGGTGGAAGTCTAGAGCTGGTGACACAAAGAGTTAACGAGAGTCATGAACTCCCGGCTAGGGCTGACAACATTAAAATAACGTTACATTGTAACTAGCCTACCATTCAGCATTCAGAAAATATTACATAAAATAATAATAGTTTATTGAATAGGTTGTTGTGGGCCATATAAGCAATTGACACAAAACAATGGTGTTTAAAATACTATAATCTGTACTTTAAGATATTTTTGCATATTTAGTGATCGTGTCTGTTCATACAACAAAAAGACCCCCCCCCCCCCCTACTTTTAATATAGGTACACAAATAAAAAAATAAAAACATTCAAGCGTTTATACTAACGCTAATGTATTTCCTTGTATAATGCTAACATGTGTTTGCTCATGTCTTGAAAACAGTCCCCATGCTCTGGTTAACAGATTGTTTTCCTCCTCCTCGCCAGATCTGCAGTAAAAGAGCAGTCCTGAGAGCCAAGAATCTATTCCGGGGTGCGATATTACGCACTGTTTGAACATGTGTCACAAATCAACAGGTTAGTGTGGCAAAACGTTTCTAAACAACTCTTTTCATGACATCCCGGAAAGGCTGTGGCAATTAAAAGGCTAGACAGAAAATATCAATATTATTGGTATATCGTGTTCGAGTAACCTCTATGTTTTTAAAGTAGGCCTACGTTGTTTACAGATCAATATGTAAATGTGGACTAGAGAGGAATGCTGGTCTGTCAAGTATGCGGGCGTTGTCCCAACTGTTGAAGGTGCTATAATACACTTTTATTCAAACCATATGTGGTCCAACAATGCACAGGGGAAGAAGGGTTTGCACAGCGCGAATTAATCAGGCTCTAGGATTTGTGTATTCCACTCATGGATTTATAATCCACTTTCTTTTGCCCCCCAACAACTTCCCGCTCGGCAGTTCTTTTGACGTCTCCGCTGTGCGCACGCTGGAATGCATAGCGACGTGATCGTGCAGGCGCAAATTATGTTTTTTTTTTAAATAACGTGAATAGATGTCGAATCGTGTCTCCAATGCTCACTCGTCCCTCGCGAAGGACACTGCTCTGGGAGTGAAATGGATGAAGGGGGGTGTGCTCGTGCCACCTACTGTACCTTCGTTGCAACATCACTTCGACGCACGAGATATATATTATAATTTCTCATTGAATAAAACATCGAAAACAAGCGTACGTTGCAGGAGAAAATGCATTGCACACCTCATTATAGTATCCTGGAATTTGATTTGGGGATGGACGTGCAACCGTGCATAGAAAAAGCCAAAGCCATACTGTATACGTGCGTTTCAGGATAGGATGTGCGTATACGGGATTAAATATGCACACCTTTCTTATCAGTGGGCCTCACTTCAATGTTTTCCTCACTCGCTCGCGCAGAAACGGATCGTTTTGTAATAGAGGCGTTACGATCATTGGGCCGTGGCATTTAGTTTAACCACCTTCATCCTCCGTAAAAGTGCAACCATTTTGTTTTTGCTGTATTTAATCTGTAATCTAACCAGACATGGAAAGTAGCGTTCCTTACGAATGCGGTACGCCACGACAGCCAAGAATCCGGATATGCGCGGCCGTGAAATACTCCGAGTTTATACCTGTCTTGTCCTCCTTTTTACACGAATGGATGTCGCCCTGCAATTCCCTCTTGAAAAAATCCCCCGATCAACGGCTGTGTGTAGTTTTCCTTATTTGCTGGTCCTGGTGCGTATCCTGTTACCAAAAAAAACTACAGGCCGAACCACCGTACATTGGACGCAGGCTGGCGCTGTGCTACTGATGCTGCAAAGGGGGGAAATTCTTTACAGGGAAAACCATGAAAACGCCCCCTTAACATGGCTTCGGTGGGCAATGGATGTTGGTAGAGGGGAATTCGACGTGCTGTGAGATATATACTGCACATCAGCACGGTATTTCGTGCGTCATGCACACCAGAACATATTTAAAGAGGGTAGCCTATATGAGACGGGGCTTTGGAGCAAGACAGAATAAAACATGTATTCGTGAACCATCCAGGCCGCAACCCGAGACTTGCCACTCCGTACCCGGGTTTTGACAGCGCGTAACGGCACAGCGAGATTTTTATTTGGAAAAAGGCAGCCTCTTGTCATACCAGTAAATGCACACTGTTTGTCTATGTGGTATATTTCCCATCAGTTTAACAGGCTTTCAACCTGTTAAGCATAATGTCGGATTATTTTACAAATCGTTTTTCCCCTTGGGCAATAATGATGTCTCTCAAGCAGAAAGCATCAAAGGATCTCCTATCCTTCATGGATCATAATCACGTCACGTGGGACTCCAGGGTAGAGAAAAGCCAATCTGATGAGCTGACTCCATCTTTGGTCTGTCAAAGACAAAATTAATCCAACACAATGCGTTATGACAGCCATTACCTCCTGTTGATTTGACCATTATTTCCAACTAAGACTCATTCAACAATAGATAATTCTAGTGTCAAATAATGTAAAAATGTAAATTTTTATATATTTCTATATTATATGTTTTTCATGTTTTATAACTGCTCGATGGAATTTAAAACAAAATGTTTTAAATCCGATGTGGTGCTCATATCACACACGCATTAAACAAAAACCTTTAATATTCACTGCTGGGGTTGTCAGGTCGGACAATCATGAATATGGATACATTCAATACATAAATGAGCAGATCTTATCAAATATTTAATAAATTCGAATTCAATGTTTTAGAATTTAATGTAATATGGAATTAATTCGAACTACCTGTCATGATCTAATTTAAGCTATTAGAGACAGCACTTCTCTGCAATTCAATTTCTGAATCACAACAGTTCACTAATAACACATGGAAATTACCAATGACACATTATTAGTAATGCATAGAGCTTTACTGGTTCGGATAATATTATGCTATGCAAAACTTTCAAATGTAGCTGAAAGTAATCAACTGATTATTTTCTGTGGCATAGAGGTATTGAGTGTTAAGGTCTTGTATTACATATAGATGTATGGGGGTGTAGGAGAAAAAAAAATAAACGTCCCTGAAAGTGTCAGAAGGTGGCAGCAAAGTAACATATTTGAGAGAATCCTCTGTATTTACAAGTAGAACATTTCTGCTAAACATATCAAATAGCTGCATTTGATTTACGATACAACCAATTGTATTCAAATACTTTCAAAGGCACAAATAGTTCAAACTATGTGGTCTTTCAGGCAATTGTATTTGCTTATTTTCTCCTGTATCTATCTTTTCTGACCACTAGAGGGAAGTACACTGTCCACTGCTTTTCTTGGCCAATAGCCTAATTATAATTTTGAACAACAGCCAAGCGAAGTCTATTGACGACCCTTTTGTGACATCGGAAATACAGTGCTGCGAGACATCTATAAATCATATATTAATATCTGAGAGATCAAAGGTAAATTTTATGCAGCTCCTAGAAAAGTTCCTTATGTGAAGATATGGAAATAGTTGACATAGGGAAAATAACATACTATTCGTTTATGGAGTTACAATGTATTGACATTGTAACTTATGTAAATTATGCAGCGGATTTCTTAGTTAAGTATAATTCCAAACTTTATGAGGCAGACTTTGAAAGCCAAAACAGTGACAATAAAATCTATAAACCATAATATTAAAACAATAAATATATCAAAACAGCGGAACAGCTGCCATTATGCACCTGTGGTCTCTCCTTTGACAATAACATGGGCTCAAAGGACTATAAATGCAAGTAAAGAGGTTTAGATTCAATAAAGTAAATTTATAGTTTGCAATTTACCATCTCATTGCCAGTATAAATCAATGTAATCTAATATAACATTATCATGGTCATTATCCAGATCATAGTTGCCTCACATCAATAGTGGGTGACAAATGGGATCTCAAATGACTGCATCAAAAGCGAAATGGATACCAAGAACCTGAAAACGGGGGGATATATATTAGAATAGCTAGCAGCCCCGTAAAATGAAGAGCTGTGGTCTAGACGTTCTGGGTGTATACGGTCTCTCCAGATGAAATGGGTCAGATACGTGGGAGTAGTAAAGTTTGGGCATGGGCCACTGAGGGTAATGGGGTGTTAGGGTCCCACACTTCTATTGGTTGTATCCCCTTCAGCGACCTATAGCTTTGAAATTGGGTCAGCCCTGCAGACCAGAGACCAGACCTCCGACAAATCTCTACTGTCCCATGAACATCCCTGTGAGATAGTGGTCGGGGTGGAGGGGATTAGCGGGGGGGGGGATGCAGACAGCAGAGATGGCTTATCCATCCCTGCTTGTCATCTGAGGGATGCTTTCTCCCCCTCTGACTGGAGGACGTAGACTGTCCCAGTTAGCATCCTCTCCAGATGATGAAAACAGCTGGCACTGCCGACCACGGTAGTCCAAACAGACGCCGGTGTCCCCTAATGCCAAGACCGGACCATGCAGCAGCACTTCCTCTTTGGGTTCTGGACATGGGAACGAGATGTTCAACCATGATCCTTTGGTCCATTCGCGATGTCCCATTCCATGCCAAGAACAACTTATGACGGTATAAGTTATGTAACCTAGCTGAATGAGAATAGAGCTCAATCCTAGGCCATAGACCTAGATCCTAGTTGATTCGGAGATGAAGTTGGTTTTTTCAATCAGGCATTCTACAAACCACAAATGGAAGTGGAAGGACTTTAACATTGAAAGAAGAACTGAGGAAAAAAAGGCAAAACAAGTAAAAATTAGAGCTTAACATATGTTTGAATATGTTTGACTTCATGGCCCCCTTAAATTAAAATAATAATGTACTAAAGTAGAAGATCTATTATTTTAGCTTGAGGGAGGATAAAAGCAGATGACATGTTTTGACAGATTGTCCTGGTATCTCAGATTTACCTGTGGATACATACTGTATGTCCGGAAGGCAGTTGAGAGTATTACTTATTCCTCCGCCATTCCAACAAACAGCCATCTAAACGGGGCCAATACAATCATTTAACATGACGGGACCTAGATACAAGATATTCCCAGTGACCCCCAACTCACCCCCATCCTATGGCTGGAAGAATCATTAAGGCTTAGCATTGATACAGCACTGCTTCTGTTTGCTTTCGCTATCGTTCAAATTAAGATTCCACGCTAGATCATTTTGGGACGTCCGCAATGGAAATCTATTATTCCTCTGTGGCTGTGGTCTGGTCATTTAAAAGCAATAACATACAACCTGTTTATTCCTGCGATGGCGACGTTTTGGGCCGTGCCGCTGTCTGCTTAGACACAATGACCATTCAAGCATCATCACATCTGACTCCGTTTCCTGCCATAGTCCCACACTGTTTGTTCTCTCGATGGTTGTTTACCTAGCCATTCGTCTCCTGTCCTCCCTCACTTGGTCCACCATCACTGCCAACACTTTGCAGACTCAGTTCTCCATCTCTCACTCGACGCTGACGCACACTGCCTCCTCTATCTGGCCCCATGTAACCCTCCATCCATACCCCCTCCACCCCACCCTGGACCGGGTAGTAACATCCACCCATCAACTGCCAGGAGAGGGGAAACTCTCCATTTCCCCCCACTCTGTCTCATCCTCCCTGCTTATATGGCACCGTCGGAAAGAGGTCAAGGACATGACGTGGGACTGTCTTGCACATGCAGGGGAGATGAGACCTTGGGGTCAGTGGTCAGAGAGGAGCAGGGAGGTGTTTGATTGTGTGTTTGGAGGTGCTTGACCTGGCCCTCCAAGGGTCAACTGCAATGTGTTCAGTGGATGTCCCTGAATCTCATACTTTGTGTCGTGTAGACACGTTTTTTTGTTGGTCAAGCGGCATCATTTATGTATCTAGATCTATCTTCAACCAAAATGGTACTTGACATGTTAACGGTTCGTGAAATGTAGATCATGAGGCTGTATATTCCATAGAAACATTCACAAAGAGTTGTAAGTAGTGTAACATTCTGCCTTGCTCCTCTCCTTGAAGAGACGAGTCAAATCCATGTTCTCCTTCCTTCCTTCCTTGGTTACTCGCCAGTAGACATATATAAATATGTGTCAGCGGCTCTGTGAGACGAAGAACATTTTTCATTTGATCTGATCAACATCCTGTGGCTTTTATTGTGATGTTCGCTCCCTGGTGAAGGCAGTTGAGTGGCAGCCATTTTGGCTGTCCTCGTCGGTTGATTTAGGCCTGGAAGGCAGCACACCAGTGATGGCAAATGGGACCGGGTTCAAGTCCTTCCTTGAGCAAAGAGCCTCCCTTGGCACACTCACACACAGACATCCCTTTTTAAAAGCGCCTCTGGTTCCTAAACCACACTTCCAAACCACACTCAGGTGGCATCACTCGGAGACAGCTGGAAAGGCCATCGAAGTGCTTTCAGACAATAGTCTGTTTCCAGACTATTTTTCCCAGGATTCTGTCTGACTCACGGACATACTTTGATTTCAAGAAACACCTCCTATTTTTCAGCAGACGAAAGAAAGCCGTAGCTCATTGTTTACTTGATAAATGTTTGTCCTAGTTTCTCTGTCGCTCCGTGAACGTTTAAAAGTAATTGCCGAAAGCCTCGAGATCAGTATGCTTTGAGGACCAAACAGCCATGAAAGAGGCTGCTTCAGGTTGGAAAACTCATCAGTGCACAGGGACACAGCCGCTGCCAAACATATTGCCATCTTGGCTTTTGGTTTATTTACATGAACCTGGAGATTCTAGTGGGGACAGAGCAGGGGTTATGCTAAAACATATATGACTGGGGAGAGAATCGTTGGAAAATAAAATCCACATTAATAGAATCCGAATCAGTGCCAGGTGTGATGCTGAGCTGGTTGATCCGTTGAGATGAATTAGGGAGTGATTGAGTGGAGCATGTGTAGCAGGCTAAGACATTATAGGTCTCTTAATAATATGTAATCACAAGGATAGTGCTTTGAGAAACGCGTCGCAAGCCAAACTACCCGGCGAGCAGAACCCCAATGACACGGCCGCCCAGATGCTGAGCTGTTCTGTGGCCGGAACCGTATTTGTGTTGGAATCACAGCTGCGGTTCTATTGGCCATTGGTCCGTGGCTCTGGACACTGTCCACACTGTCCCACCTGAGGCCTTCCTGTAGTTTAATATATTTACCTTGAAGGCACTGTCAGCAGCATGGGGGGGGGGGGGGGGATCGTTGGGGGTTGTGTTGCTGTTGGTGATTGAAATGTTCAAGCTGGGGAGGGGGGGGAAGTTGAAATTCATATTTCAGTCTGGAGACGGAAGGAACGTGAAAGTAATCTTGTCTTTTATTGAGCAGTCACAATCTGATGCAATTGTATAGGCCTTAATCACAGTATCACAGGGGCAAACCTGATAATCTTTAGATATTTGCAATATTAAATTTTATTGACATTTTTTGTCAATCAAATTTGTACCACCCCGACACCATGGGTAAGAAAACAAAGACTATGCAGGATAGAATTGTGAGCAGCAGATCCTACGGCATCTATTAATGAAAAAACATATTTAAGCTCTTGCTTTCTTCAGGTGGACGCCAATAGAAATGTATCCATGGTCAGGAGTGGTTCTTGAGAATACAAATCTAAAGAGGCCTGAAGCAGAATGCTGCCAAGGAAACCAGGTATAAGCTCCCGAAAGCCCCCCCTGCATCAGCTCCTGAAGCCCCTGGCGGTTGTAAGCACACCCTTTGCTTCAACAGAATAGGAGTTAAAAGAGGATTTCAACCAAGGAGCACAGTGGTTCAGGTTTCCCTTCAGATGCCAGTCTTCAAAGATGGGCTTTACTGTGTCGACCAAGTCCGGTACCACCAGGACCCTCTCCCCTCCTCCTGCCCCCCTCCTCCAAAGTCCTGCATTCCAATGGAGTATTTTTAGTTGCTGGCATTTAAACTTGGCCAAACTTGATGTTCACATACCCGGACCGGACCATCTGCACCGTTTCCTGTTCCTGTGACAGATGAAGGTTAATAATTACAATGAGCCGACCAAGATAAAGTAAATAATCGCTTTTATTATCGTTAGCAGCTGGTTGCTTGAATCAACTTCAGGCTTTTGTTGATGGCTTTTGTGCATAAGACTACCACGCTGGGTACGCTGGTGGCTTGATAGAAGCCGTTGTTTATGTGCGAGCTATACAGTATCGTTAATGAACGCAGCAACACCTATAAGAACGGCCATCATGAAACGTCAATCATTTCACCATCTTAACTTGACCCCCGCCAGCGACCAGAGCGAGTCGTAGTGTCCAGTGGCTCTGCTCAGTCCGCCCCGGGGAACAGAACAAAGACTTTAGCGGGTTCCCACATCCTTACGGTATGGTTGAAAAAGGTGTAATTGTATTCGAAAATGAAAAACATAAGCTGACGTAGCATTTAGTGCGCCTTGTGAGGTGCTGGAAAAAAAAGGCTATTGCAGTTATTTGTGATTGGATAAAAAATGAATGCCAGCCATTAACCATTTCTTATTTATGGATGGGGAAAATAAACACTGATTTAAGATGATCAGAACTACCTCACAATTCCAACTTCAGTGAACATGGTCAGGTTTTTTTCTGACCATCAGTGACTACTGGAAAGCTGCTAGATATAGTCTCTGTTAAGAATTCTGCTTCAGCTTAAATTGAAAATGTTAAATTCTGCTTTCTTCCAGTTGGTTATGAAACAAATATGAGATTGAAATGCACAAAAAAATTATTGGGTTGACTGAATCATGAAGAAGAGGTGAATGATAAAGTATAAACTATATAAAAAAAAGTCTGATCTTTTGCTGTTTTGCAACGCTCATTAATCTCTTTCCTGGTTCACCACAGGAAAATTATTGGATGCTCCCCTCTGAGCAGCCCAAGATAAGGCTTACTAGATAATGCATGGAAGTTTCCATGGCTCCCTCCGCGGTAAGTGTTAGGCCCGTGGCTGCTGCACGTCCGCTTTGGCAGCCAGGTGGAGTTATTTGTGTCTGCTGTGGTCGCCGCTTCTTTCCAACCAACACAGAAAGCACAGGTCACATTCTAGTCATGGGTTAACCACGTGTCCCCATGCTCATGGCAACTCCAAAAAAAACAAAACTTTTTTCCTTACTTACAACGCTAATACCGCACAACCTCGAACACTTCTGAATGGTTTCAGAAAGTGTGACCACGGCCCAGCTTCTGCGGCTGCTGAGCAGGCGCTCAGGTGATGACAAGTGTGTTTCCGAGTTGCGTTGTTGAATGTTGCCCTCTGTAATTAGTGATGATACAGAGCGCGCTCCCAGTCTCCTGCAGCCGCGGGGTTGATTTAATGGTTTGTGTCATTTTTCCTTCCATAAAATGACCTTCCTTGTAACCTTTGTTGAGACCTCAAAGTAAGATTATTTATTTCCCTGTGCCAATGTGTCTTTTTTTGTTTTATTTGAAATATCTTTTCAGGATATCTCTGATCTTGCAGTCAATAGCATGGGTAGTTAATAAATAAATAAAAAGAGCTGCATATGGGATCGAAAGAGCTGTAATATTTCAAAATGGCACCCTCCTTTTTTGTTTAGGGTCCATGAGATATACCTTTATTCATAGTTCTGTAAATATGACGGCACATCTGGCTGCTATAACATCTGTTCTTCAAACACCTTTTCTTTCTGTGCTGTTCAGAGGATCTGCTGGGATCTGCTGCTCCTCTGATGTTGGCCAACCTGTAAGTCATTCTGCAGAGGGCCGCTGCAGCACAGTAAGGTAAGAAGCATACACACACACACACACACACACACACACACACACACACACACACACACACACACACACACACACACACACACACACACACACACACACACACACACACACACACACACACACACACACACACACACACACACACACAGATCTACATCTAGACAGACACATGCATATGCACTTGCACACATATGCACATACACAAACGAGCACGTATATGCGCCAATATAAACAGTGACGCATCTGAACACAAACACACTGACTAGATATATTTTGAGATTCTGATCCGATATATGCACACACATACACCCCAACATAGAGACACACACACACACACACACACACACACACACACACACACACACACACACACACACACACACACACACACACACACACACACACACACACACACACACACACACACCATATTGTGAGCCACATGCAGGGGTCTGAGCCGCGTGGGGACGTAGGTAACATCCTGCACATTCATCTGGAAAACAAGTCAAGGTCGTAAATTATCAGATCCAGCATGCGCTTGTTCTGTACACTGCTCAAAAATGTACTGCATCAACAGATTGCGTTGCCCTCATAGAAGATGTTCAGTTGTTCCCCTGGTGCCACCTGGAGAACAACTTCTTGTTGGCATTCCTCTTGAACGTAAGACGACGAAAGAATCTTGAGTAGTTTAGAACTTTACCAGAGAGGACAGGAAAGGCCTTTAAGATTAGGTCAACTTCATGCCAACCTGTAAGGGGTTGACATTTTAGTAGGTGGTCCAGTTATCAGCCCTTGGACCTGGGGTTAGCATGGAGGCCGGGGGTCCAGGTATGAGCCCCTGGACCTGGGGTTAGCATGGAGACCAGTGGTCCCGGTATTAGTGGACCTGGGGTTAGCATGGAGGCCTGTGGTCCCGGTATTAGTAGACCTGGGGTTAGCATGGAGATCTGCGTTCCAGGTGTATTAGCCCCTAGAACTGGGGTTAGCTTTGAGACCTGTGGTCCAGGTAAAAAGCCATTGGAAGGCATCCATGTTAACCCCATGCTAACCTGGGGTTGTTTTGGAATCCAGAAGCAGACAGGCTTCAAAGGGGAGCCCACATGAGAGGGCCCAGTGGACCGACCACGAGTTCTTTGAAATCCAACACTGTTATGTGGTGCCGTGACTCGTACGTCATGCGCCCCGTCGCCCCACCACAACCCCCCCCAGCGGCACTGTGCGCTCTCTCCTCTCAGCACTAATGAGTGTGTTTGAATGCGCTCCCTAATCTTTTGCGCCCTAAATCAGATCCGTTCTGATTGCAAGGTTAAATGCGTCGGCGTCCTATTGCGTTCTGCGAAATTTAGCTTGGCATGGAGGTTGAATCGCCAGGCAATTGTGTGCAGTAGGGAAACAAGAGGGACATGCACTCTGTGTGTGTGTGTCTGTGTGCACAATCAAAGCAGGTAGCTTCCTTTCACTTGCAAGAGAGCCTCAGTCAATCCTTGTCAAGTGTATTGCTGAAAATCCTTTTTGTACATTTTGAAGTTAAATTACATATTCAATTGTTTTTGCATTTTTTAACATTCATTTATTTTGGTAATTTACGGATGTTTGAATCCACATGTTCAAAGTCCCTTTTTTCTTCGTATACATAATTCTTAAAATACTTTACTATGATACAGGTAACTCCCGTCCATTTTGTCTTTGAATTTGAACCTGCTGTATGGCAGGCAGATGGTGGAGTGGTGTTCAGAGACAGACAGACGGAATTATAGCCCTCTTCCAACCTTTCTCTCTCCCAACCCCAGTTTGACCTACAGTTACCTGAAACACATACATGATCCAACGTCTCTTCTCAGCAACTAAGGAATTCCAGTAATAACTGGTTTATGCTATAGCTGAATATATGAATTGTGTTGATGTTTGCTCAGGTTTAACATAAGCATTGTGTTAGCGTTGTGTCAGCTGACGATACAGTGTCCTACCCATACAGTGTCTGAACCCTTCTGTAACAGGAACCTGGTCCAGGACCCACTGTGGATAGGGGTCAAAGGTGACAGGGGTCAAAGGTGACAGGGTGCAGGACCACCAAGCTCTTCTTCAGGTGTCATCCGTGTGAAACCTTTTCTCCTTCATGGGTGGGGGCTATCCAACACCTATGTGTGTTGAGTTTACAAGAATAACTGACCTTTCAGATTGGTGAAATATGACTGGAGCCAATCCAGTTTCCCCACGTGAAGAAAGCCGATTAAACAATTCACTGACAATCCCGCTGATATTATCAATGCTACAGTCATGAGAGTGTGGTAAAACAGGGATGACATGAAGTATGCCTCCACTTAATCTAAAGCACCCTGTCCCCTGGCACTGTCACGTTCACGCCTCGCCATGGCAACCATCGACCGCAGGTGATGTTGCGGTTTCTCACGTCACCGCGGGGCGCATCAAAGAACATCCGTCGACATCCTTGCACATTTTCGCCCTGGTCAACCCCCCCCCCCCCCCCTGTAGAAGTTCACCTTTGGCGTTTGGTGCTAAACCTGTGGTGGCTCCACCTCGGCCTGGCAAGCTCTGGTTGCCAGGCATGTTGAAGCGCTCCTGATTTATGGACTCAGCTGTAGGTTTTGCGATGAAGACACCTGTCCCGCGGCCCGTCAGCACTTCCTCCACCGCGCCGAGGAGCCCTTGTGCTAACCTGGGCTGGAATGCCACCTTGGAGACCCCTGAGGTCACGGGGTGTCTGTTTCTCTGACAGCTCTCCAGAGATGCGGCTTGTGTGGCTACGCCTGCTTCCCCCCGTCCCTACGCCCGCGCTGACGCACACTCGTCTGTAGTCACAACATTTACTGAGCGGCGGCCAACTGCTTAGAGAGCCGCGGGGCGATGATGGACGAGTTCACGACTACATTTGTCGCCGTGCTGACGTTTGAACGGCCAAATCGATCCGGCGCTGTAAACCTGGAGAAACGCTATAGCGCTGTGGTGAATCTGTGAATGTTCGAGTTGTGAATGAACTGTGATTGCTTCGTATCATTTTGATCATGGAACTATTTTAAAGGCATATTTAAATGAGAAAATTCAACGTTCCATCGTTTTGATTCCACCTTGTGGAATGATTGTGATGTGTTTTCTTATAAATACAGTACTAAAGCATGCCTTGGATGCCTCTCCCCTTCAGGTGGCAGGGAACTCACTAGTTTCCTCCATGTGTGCAGTAACCCTTTAAATATGTACTCTATCATCTGACCACACTCAACCAGAGTGATGCGGGGGATTTGTAGCGGAGCAAGTGAGAAATGCTATCGAGAGCACGAGCGTGAGCCAAGCACCATGGTGTCAACACCATATGGTCCTAAGCTCTATACGCCAGCCCAGTCAAAATGGCATGATCCATTCCTTGATCCATGCGAGCGCGTTCCAGAACGATGAGGAACCGCCTAGACTCTCGTCCCTTTCTACCGCCACCGTGTCAGCCGGCGATCAGAGGTCACATGATTTGTGGAAGGGTTTGGTGTTCCAGGTTAAATGGTGACCATTGCCACCAGTGGACCACCAGCATGGCTAATTAAAAACCAGGAAGCTGTGCTGACGTCTCACCCCAGCCTCGGTGCCACAAAGACTGGACACACCACACCAACTGGGTTTGGAGAACCACTTTGATAGGTGTTAATAGATAGGCTAGCAAAAAACGTTTCTGCTCCTCTTTCACCTCAGGGAGGGGAGTGTATACGACTTGCACTGAAGTGCCAGAGTTTATTTTTATTACATAGACCATGGTAGGGGATCTTCTCAAAACAGTCACAATAACATGGATAGATACTTCATTCATCCCTGAATTAAAGATTGTTTATTTATAATTATGGAATGTTTTTGGACATGCGGGATACGAGCTGGGTCTGGGATATTGAACGGCCGTGAGAGTGTCATTCTTTTACGGTTGACCCCTTGCCACAAGGGTTAAGGTCGAGAGGTTCCTAAATAGTTCGGAGCCGTCATGGTGTGTCTGTGTCAGGCTGCTAAAGAACTGAGAACAACCAACAGCTTACAACATAAACACAATAACTGTTAAGTTATGTTGTTAAATTGAGTTCACACGATCTGTGGTATTTTTTCTGTGGTAAAAAAAAGTTCATTTCATTTAAAACAGTAAATCCTTGTTAACATTTTTAAGAAAGGCTTTTGAGGGATAACGGTTGTAGGGGAAGTCATTGAGAAAAAAGTAATTTTGGCAACCACTAACTTTTGTAAATGATCTGGAACATGCTTGTATATGCTGGCCCTCGACTCATTGGGGAAATAAAATTCTTGAACTTCGGGCAACCCTGACCTCATTCATTCAATAAAATATCTACAATTACCAAATTATTTATCGGTGCAGATAAGAAAGGAAATATTCAAAGGCTTATTAAAGGTTCGTAAATAATAATTTAATATTTGCTGTAGATATCAGCCTCAACTACTTATTTCATTATTTGATAATGAATTAAAGAGGAAGAAACCAGATTTAATAAAGTCATACTACGATAATTGCTAGATGGACCTATCAATTTTGGTTTGGGTACCGTTTTATTGGCCAGATATCGTGTGTGTGACTCTGAAAGGAGTCCAATCGGACACATGTGCTTTAAAACCCTGCAATCCGACCATGAAAGCAGATCAGTGGTCACACATGTTAGAAGGCTTTGTGGGTGAGGGCTTGCACATGACTAATCTGAGCCACAGTTTTCAAGAGGTTTGCCCAAGAAAAAAAAAAATATTGTTTTGCAGACCCAGCTCAGGATTCACAGTCATGATACACATGAGCAGCGACGCTGGCCTTTACTTCTGCCAGTTTCCGCTGTAAGGATTTCATGCCGTACTTAACCTTGCAGATGAACCGTATCGCGACCCTCCCAGTATGTGAGCAAAGCATTACGATCCTTGATGGAGGAGAAAGTACCAAATCGTTTGAACTGCAGCAGATCCCACACCTTCATTAGAGTAGACAGGACAGTCTAGTGGTCGGGGTCTCTGACTCTCAGCCAAAGGTTACGGCTTTGAACCCCATTGCAAATCCCCCCCTCCGCTCACTTACATTTCCAACAATGTAGGAGAAGCTATGAGGGACTGTAATGCCTTGTAAGGTGCCAATAATTATATCATAGTCTACCGCATTGAGTAGCCAAGTATCAAGTGATGTGCTTCCTTGATCGATTTAAGGATTGTAATCAGTTATTTGGTGTGTAAAACTATAGGTCATAGCATAATTAACTAAGTAAGATGGCGATTAAGATTATTAATGGTTCCGTATTGTGGTACCTGCTTAATGGCCAAAAAGTCAATTGTAAACCTATTCCCCCCTCCTTTCCTGTTCCCACATGAGTTCTTCTAATCTAGAAGTCTCCTGCCATGATCTCCCTAGTTTCCATCCCAGCCCCTAACGCAACCTGCTGCAGATCTCCAAATCCACCCCAGTTGTCCCCCAACACTGTTATTGCCTCTTTATTACCGTTCAGGGGACGTGCTCAGACTTGAAAGCCAGCCCCACTTTCCTTTTTAAATCAAATATGGTCCTGTCTTGTGCTGCTTCTGCTCCTAACATGGAGGTGAAAGGTAGAGGCAAAGGAGGGTGCATCCCGGGAGAGGCTCATGCTAGACTAGCTAGGGTTACCTTGAAATGTCTTGAGAAATCTTAACTTGCGTTATAGCCTTTAGTATAGCTAATGTGAAGGGGCTTCTGCAATTGCAGTGTTGACTGAAAGAAAATGTATTGTTTTTTTTCTTTGTGTTTTTAGGGTTTGATCCTTTTTATTGTAGAGTAAGAAAGGATGGGAGAGAGTGGGTAAGACATGCAGCAGAGGAACACAGGCAGGAATCGAACCCCGGTCGCTGCAGTAAGGACTGGGCCTTAATGGTGCACGCTCTACCTAGTGAACCTCCGGGTTAGCCAAGAAAATGTTTTGCTTTTTTCTATTGTCCCCAAAAAATATTCAAATGTTATCACACTTTTCATCAGTAGACACCAAAAAAAAAATTATTCTTGTAATTCAACATTGCGCAAATTAAATTGAATACTTAAATTGCATAAGATTGACCTTAACTGTTGTTGTCTTTGAAACCCGTTACTTTCCTGTTGGTCCGAAAATCCATCTTTATGATTAAGTCGGACATCATTCACTTATTCTAAAGCCTCTCTACTAGACAATTATTTTGAAGAACCTGTGTTGGCTTTAGGGTCTGTATTAGTGTGGGGTAGAATTGTCCATTCCTGGTCCCCCCCACCAACCCATGCCTTAACCCCTATAAAAAGCCAGTCCTGGCTCTGGTGACCCTGTTCCGGAAGCTAAGAAAGTTAACACCATCAGAGCTCAATACATACCCCGCCTCCAATCCCTTCTAGGTTAAGTCCCGCTCTAATACCCAGATTGACTTCAAATACAGTCCTTAATAAGTGTCCCAACATTTTCCCCAGTGTTGAAAAGTGTAGAAACATGGGATCATGGTAACTATTTATAACTAAACACTCTGGGACTGGTGCCGCTGTTTAACATCCAAATAGAGTGGATATGCTAAGCGGTGTCCTGTTACATTATTTGGGCTAATTTTACAAACATGTCTTCATCCGCATGATTGTGGTGACCAGCATTTCTAATTAGCATATTACGATCAGGCAAGCGGTTGGCGAGTTCACCGCATTCAGAACCTGATAGGTCACGTTCGGCGTCGCTATGGTCGGCCCCCCGGGAACGACTGGCATGTCCACATTTTTGGTAACCTTCAATGGGGCCAGCTTGTACGCTGCTCCTCTCTTGCTAGTGGAAGAGACGTGTAATAAACATTGAATAAAGACGTCTGTTTTGGATAATCATATACCATGCTCTGCCTAAGTCTGAGCTTCAAATTTTAAACTGGAATACCAAATTAATAGTAAGTGGCGAGTGGTTAGGGTTAGGAAAAATTAAAATCTCAAAAATGTAGAAAATATGAGACGTGGCCTTTTGCATGTTGCATGGGAACAGATAGATATAGTGGACCAGGTTCATGGGTGTCCGTGTTTAAGACAACTCTTAAGGGAACAGGGTCTCTGGGATACATGACAGCTAGCGACAGCAGGCAGAATGCTAAGCTCCAACCCGTCCGTTTGAAGACCATTCGTGTCTTGCATGCTTCGCATTGAACGCAAGTCCTTGAGGGAGGGGGCGTGAATAACTACTCCAATGGATGGAAGAGAAAGGCAGGTCTCCGCTTCTCATTTCAGGCTGAAGCCAGAGGAAGAAAAGACGTAGCAATGTAGCATCATATCAATTAGCATTTTAGCAATTTTTAACTATTGTGAGCTTAATTGAGGTGTCATTTTTTGTGTTGGATTTGACCTGCTCCTGAAGTTGCAGTGCAGAGGTTTTAGTGGCATCTAGCGGTGAGGTTGTGGATTGCAACCAACTTTGTCCATTCTAGGCTGCTGTAGAAACATGGCGGTGTAACATGGCGGGCTCCGTGGCAGAGGACCCACTCCCTATGTAAATAGTTTAATATTAATATATATTAATATATATTATAATTAATTTCACAATTGAAACATACTTATGAATATGATATTCCATCTCGGCCGAGTCAGTTTTGTGTTACACACTACACCTTTAAGTATAACAGCAACGGAACTCATTGTATAGAGAGCTCTAGTGCTTTAACACATACTGTAGCCACACGGTATAAACACTGTCTGTATATGTATAAACACCTATATATAGATACATTTGCACAGACTTTTACATGGATATAGATATCAATGCATCATAAAGCACAGCTAAAGCCTAGACGTAATTGGATGGCCCATTTTTCTCAGTTAATGAATACAATTTTCCTGCAGACATTTTTTAATTCACAAGTGAGTCATTATGCACAGTTATTTACTCCTGCCCGATGGCACATTTAAACAACCAAGATATATTCATTTAGCAGCAATAACAACTTCCCCTTCCGAGTGGAACACGGTAAAACAAAATGACTTTCGAAACCCAAACTCATTCATCATTTTTGCCACTAACTGTCTGCTCCGCCGCGGCACATTGCTCCGCACCCTCTGACGAATGGCTCTTAATCAACAGGGTTATTTTTCAATCTTAAATAATAGAAGTGCATTAGCCGAGGTGGGCTGTTGGTCGGAGGGGGTTGTGCGTGACGCAGGGGCCCAGGAGAACAAGTGGTTTGGCAGATGTCTTCCCATCAGCTCAGGGCCAGCCTGGGATGTAGGAGCAGCATTTGTTTGGGCAGATGTGGTGGGTCTCGGCGTGCCAAGGACAGGGAGACGAAATGAACACATTAACGTCATGTCGTCAATGTGGACGTTTGAAGACCGAGAAGACCAAGAATCAGGACTTTTGATTCTCCAACGGAAATTAAAGATTTGGTTTTATTTTCATATGTTGGGTTTAATAAAACCTTGGGTTTTATTGAAAGCAATCCAACAACTATATTGGATATATATATATATATATATTTCTCTTTATCTCACCTTTATGACCACCTCAAAGCAATACTGTATACGGTACATTGAAAGTAAAACTGTATATTGCACAGTAAAAGGGATCTTGTACAGAGTCCAGATTACAGGGCTGTTTTGTGTCCTCCCAGTGCGGTCTCTTTGCCCTGAATCTGATATCCAAAACAGACAGTGAGATATCTCATGGTCGAAAACCGCACATGTGCAGCCGTCAGACATACTGGGTGAAGCCAAACCTTTTCCATGTTAGAATATTTCCATGTTATGGGAATATTCTTTGTTCAGCATTGGGGTCAGAGGAAGGAGAGGGTCCAGATTAATTTGAACAAGTCCGGGTCATGCCCTCGGTGTATGAAGACGCCCATACATTTATAAAGGTGTTCATGTGTCGCCACATACCTTTAAATAGAAACTTGAAGTGCTTGGCTATACAATTGTGCGGCGTCAGGAAGCGGTTGAAGTTGATGGAGAACGGCGTAAGCTCCAGAGGAAGTGGTTCTGAAAATAACCCTGCTCCTGATGACCATCTGACCAGGGGCCACCAGGTCCCAGCTAAACACTGAGCGGCACAATCGTTTATTGTCGCTCTTAAAGAAAATATATACGGTATACACTGTTTTTTGTACAATAATCATCAAAGCAGAACGGATGGTTGATATTATAGTGGCTGGGTGTTCAACTCCCAACCAAGTACCCAGGTACTGTGTTCGAACACTTGAGCCCTCAGCCTACTTGCGTCCCCTTGAGCAAGATGCCCTAGCACCTATCTATCTGCTTAATGACACAGATCTTGAAAATAATAATCCAAGTAACTTTGTTTTCAATTGTAGGCTTGATCACTAAATAGTAAATACATCTCAGGGTTTTGTGTTTTCAAGAAAGCATCTCTAGGTGCTGTGGGAGCATTACTGCTGCTACTATATGGGTGGGCCCTGGACCGTACCTTAACATAACATTAGCATGGACCTGGAAACTATAAATCATGCTTGAGCTTAAGTGTACCACGGTACGCGACAACTTTGCCATTGGAAGGGGATGTTTGCATTGACTCCCCAGTGTTTCCTGGTTCCATGGGTGTGCAAATGCACTTTAGCATTATGTTTGTTACGCAACACTAAGTTCACACTGCTACATTAAGTGCTACGTCCGGAGATGGTAGATAGTATTTCTGTTTTGATTGTTTATTTGCACATTCATCCACTCATTCATTATGCTATGCCATGTCACTTATGCAAGTAGCTAGCTACTATTCTGTGTACTAGGTCAATCACTAGCTGTCACTTCACCTCCCTTGCAGTGTAATCTAAGTTGAAGCACACAACTTGTGTGTGTGTGTGTGTGTGTGTGTGTGTGTGTGTGTGTGTGTGTGTGTGTGTGTGTGTCACCATTCGTGTGTTTGTCTGTCTACATCTGTTTGTGTGTGTGTGCGTGTGCATGCGCGCTTCATGCGTGCAACGAAGAAAGAGAGAGGGACCGAAGAGGGGAAACATGTCCTGGGTCTTCACTTTGCTCTGTCTCAGCCCAGCGAGGACTGGGAGCGGGTCAGACTGCTAAAGCTATCAAGCAGCCTCAGACATGCGCTGATAAATCACTTTGTAATAACACACGTCAGCAGGTAAAGAGGGGGGAGGTGAGGCGAGGGTGGGGGGGGGGGTCACAGCGAGCTACCGTAAATCTCACGCTTGGCTGTCGCGGCGGCGTCCGCTCTGTTTAAGGCGGTGCCGTGTCACAAGCGCGGCCCATCTTGGACCGCGCCTGCCTGTTTTTGGACCACCTTACAGGCCTGGGACAAGCTTTTTCCACAGACACGGTGTGTCGCCGTGGTCCCACCCTCGCTCCCTCTCCTCGATCCTTCTCCTCGCTCCCTCTCCTTGCTCCCTCTCCTCACTCCCTCTCCTCGCTCCCTATCCTCGCTCCTCCAGAGGCACGACACTTTTTTGAAATGACCTGCTGTATGTCGTAAGAGTCTGAACGAGTCCAATACTATTATATTGGGTTCATGAATGAGGTCAAAACTGACGGCACAATTGTTTAAGATTTTTCCCTTTTCTGCTAAATCCTTGTGGATCTGATCAACTGTTTGCGACGGATTCACAGTGATGTTGAGGTCAGTTGCATAGCATGGGAGTGACTCTAGTTTAGGTGGTAAGAAACCTTGCAATGCAATAATTCTGTTTACTCAAAACCTGTTTCCCGGCTTCTGTGCAGACTATGAAATACTTATTGAGCAGCTGGAAAAGTGGGCCTGAAATTGGTTAAGAATCCTACCTTAGCAAGCACTCTTCCTCTGCGTGGACAACGTCTCCTGACAAAATGCCACATAGCTCGTGGTTCACCGCAAGGTTCTAACTTAACCTAGAATGTTGGCCTTGATATTCACCCGTCCCTTTAAGGGATTATGTTGCAGAAAAAGGATTTGATGTTCCATCCACATTCTGATGACCGATCACTTCTGTTAGATGCAATGTTCTCAGCCAAGTTCATAATACCTTCCGCAATGTCAAAGCCATGTTCTCTGTCTATAATTATGTTCCTTGTTTCTTTTAATTATTAGCTGATAACATCTGGATTTAATACTTCTAGATCACATATTGCAGTGATGATTTCATGTAATGTCACACAACTTCTAACCTTGATTTAACCACATACACAAGACCTGAAATAATGTGTCCGACTATGCACAACCACAATACACTGATGTTATTGTGTTGCTGTGTTAATGTTACCTATTGACCAAACACAGCAACCATAACCACTAATGTCATCACCACCACTACTAACAGCTCTGCTACTGTAATCATCACCATCATCCTCACCTCCACATACCTCACCTCCACATTACCGCTACAATACCTCTACATTCACCAACATCACCCCATTAACATCATTACCGCCACCACCTTAACCCGCAACACCAACACCTCAGCTTCCAGCACCACAACTGTAACCACGACTTAACCACTACTTCCCCAACAACACCCCCATCGACGTCTGTACCGCCACCACCTCCACCACTACCACCATCATCTTGACTTCCATCACCACTGCCGCTACAATACATCTACAGTCACCCACATCGCCCCCATCGACAACTCTGAGGTCCCCGCCTACCACAAACACCTTGGCCCTCCAACACCACCACTCTTACAGCTTTCCCAACCCCCATCAACACCACTACTGTTGCCACCCCCAACACCCCAACCATCAGCCCCACCACCACCAAGAACAACAATCCCACTAAGATCACCGCCCCCGTCCCCACCCCCCAACACCCCAACCATCAGCCCCACCACCACCAAGACCATCAACACCACTAAGATCACCGCCCCCGTCCCCACCCCCCAACACCCCAACCATCAGCCCCACCACCACCAAGACCATCAACACCACTCACGCCACACAGCTGCCCTCACCTCCGCCACGAATGAAGGAACCTGCGCCTCCTTCCAACATCTGTGCCCCATGTGGGGTGTAAACACCATCCTTGGCAGATGTGTTAATGTCGTCACAATGTAACATAAGAGTCCGACACAGGTGCAAAACACAAGCCCTCTCAAGCAGCGGGGATCAGAAGGCAGCGCTGCGTCGCTCTGTGGAAAACAAAATGTGCCTTTTACTTTTCTGTGCACTCTGAGTCTCACACACGGCTGAAAGGTTTTACTGGTTGGATTCATGTTAGGAGACCATGATTCAAACTGGTTATATGGGTTTCTGAAACTCAAACAGACTTCACTCTGATTGAGGGGAGTCATAAACCTTAATGCTTTGCTAAATTAAGGTGACTTATTGTCTGAAAAGGGAAGCTTATTCCCTGCGATTTTTTTAGTGCCTGGTGGTGCAGTATGGAATGATAATTGACCTAATAGTCGTTGGGAATTCTGCATTATACCTTTGTGTTATCACATTATTTCCAGTAGGCCTCCAAGAAATGCGATATCAGGTTGCCATGGTCTGTTTTTTTTTAAAACAATTTTAGATTCCTCCATTCTATCTTTGTGAATGTTAAGGAGGCTCCTAAGGGTCCGTGGTTAAAAGAGACCACCGTGGCTCAAACAAGATCTGATCTCCATTATCAAAATACAGCCTTGTTCTTTCTCCCTGGGCTGATGGGGAAAACGTCTCTGCCCTCAGAACGCTCCAGATCTAAAACACACTTAGAGCAAACACTCAGCCTATTCTTGGACGGGCCCTGCTGTTTATCTTTGTGAAAACATTTCAGACCTTTTTTCACAGCCCATGTTTGGCATATTTATGAAAACAAAAGAAACGTCCCACGTGGGCATGCTCAACAGGGGCCGACCGAAAAAGTACTCCTATGAAAGCAAGATTTATTATTATAGATATGAGGCTTGGATCTTTGCTCCCAACGCTGTGCACTGAGAATCACTGTAGTCAGTCATGCCTTCATCAATCAAGATGCTCGGAGATACTGTGAAACCCAAGTGCCTGGCATATGAAAACAAACCCAAAAACTGAAGTTGAGGTTCTCCTAATATCTCTATCCAAAATCCAACATTTCTTGATGTTGCCTATGATCGTGTGGCGAATAGAAAACTTCTGAGGCATATTTCTTGGTGTGTGTGTGTGTGTGTGCGTGCGTGTGTGTGTGTGTGTGTGTGTGTGTGTGTGTGTGTGTGTGTGTGTGTGTGTGTGTGTGTGTGTGTGTGTGTGTGTGTGTGTGTGTGTGTGTGTGTGTGTGTGTGTGTGTGTGTGTGTGTGAGCTATCATAGCACTCTAATTATACATCCCTGGTATCTACTGCGCTATGCATGGTTAGACCAGCATGGTGAACAGCTGATAGCCATCATAGCAACACGTAGACGTAGCCCCGGTTTTCTTCCACACCATTAAACGGGCACCCCTTGGTTTTTGTAGTGAAATCTCAGAGTTGGTCCTTCTTTTGTTCTCCGTAATTCAGTCCCTAGGGGTGACCGCCGCAGTTAGCCAGAGCTAGCTAACATCGTTGTTTCTCCAATGAGAAACTGATTAGGGAATGTTTTATTTACAACAGGTCCATGATTCAGTGCAGGTGGGAGTTGTAAAACATTTATTGTTTTACTTGATTTAATGCGGGTGATGTTTTCCATTACTGCAAAGATATTCGACATGGCAAGCTATGACTAAAGTCTAGTTTATCGAATGGCCTAGGTGGCTCCCGGCGGTTGGATGCATACTCCTTATTTAAAGCAAATACATTAATCTTTGAACGGTTACACTCTCAGTGGCTAGTTAATCCCCATTTTATTTATTTTCAGAGGTCCCATTTGACAGTAAAAGATTGAGTATTTATGGGTTGAGGGCCGCAAGCACTACTGCAAGGTGGTTCAATGAGGTAGGTTTTAATTTTGAGTCCGCTCTCTGCATTACAGGTGGCAGACTATCCAACATATACGCCACACGATTAGAGAACGCAAATGATTCCCTTTTGGCCAGAAAAGGACAATAGTGAATAATAATATGTCCGTCAGGTAGGATTGTGCAGAGTTTTATAGGCAAGCAGTAGCACCTCAAAATCTGGACCTGGCAGTTATTTGAAGCCAGTGGAGGTAGGAGAGTATAGCAGTAATGTGGTAAAATTTTCTGCTTCTAGTTAGGAAGAGAGCAGCGGCCTTCTGCACAAGCTGGAGGATTTTCATAGTGGAGTTCTGTAAACCATAGAACAACAACCAAAGTGCATTACAAGTAATGTCGGCACCAATAACGTGAAATCCTATTATCAAGGCTTCATAAAATTGGTGTGTAAGCCGATGATTCACGTCACAAACACTCAGTCCATATTTGATTACAGTGTATGGTTAGAGTGTATTTAAACACGCATTTTAATTTTTTATATTTTGTTGTAGTGGTTGAAAATATAGTTTATCAAATTGGGTTGTTGTTATTGTGTCCTACTTGACGGAGAACATCTCTCTCTGTGTGTGTGTGTGTGTGTGTGTGTGTGTGTGTGTGTGTGTGTGTGTGTGTGTGTGTGTGTGTGTGTGTGTGTGTGTGTGTGTGTGTGTGTGTGTGTGTGTGTGTGTGTGTGTGTGTGTGTGCACTGGGGTAAGGTTATTGTCAAGCAGGCGTCCCCTAGTTGTTACTAGGTAACATGGTACCAATAAGTCTACAGACGTGGGTTGGTTGCTCCTATACTGCATCCTCACAGGGAGTTGACACCACATACATAACACGGAAAGAGTACAGCAGGAAGGTAGACAGAAGACAGAGCGGGGATTCATTACAATGAATCCCTGAGCCCGTTCAGACTCCCCATTCCCCTACCGGGTCCTCTTCCGTCTGTCTGGGTCATGGATCCAGACCCTTGAGGGAAAAGCAGCCCCCCCTTCCGTACCCTTTAAGTGTTTCTCAGGGTCTTTGTTTAATTTCCCTTGCTTGTGAATTGCTATGTCACCCATTAGAACATGTATATAGACCGGGTGGGACACTGTTTTTTTTTTTGTGTAATGTCTTTTTAGTTTGCATTAAAGTTGAATGTTCAACTCTTCAAAATGTAGGCTAATAGGGCCTACCGTTAAATTAAAATAGGAATTAGGTTTGTTGATTGCCTATTTTTTTCATGATAAAAAAAAACATCACCCCCTCTGTTTTTTTGGCAAAACGCACCCTGTACATATATACATATATATATATATATATATATATATATATATATATATATAAAGATACATATGCACGCGAGCACGGACGGACAGACGGACGAACGCTACACACACGATTAGGGCAACACACGCATGCCCGGAAGAGCATTTGGTGTTGTAATTCGTCCTGATAACTGCCAGACACCGGGGGGGGGGGGGGGGCGGGGGTGACGGATGGTCTGACTGACAGACAGAGTCGGGGGCTCTGCGGGCTGTCTCCTCTGTAGGGCAAAAGGACAGAGCCTTTCCTGTGCAGGAGACCTCTACTTCCTTCTTGTGTCACGGGAGATATCCGCGGCTGGCCGCCTTCATCCCACCTCCCATCGGCTCTCTGGAGGCTCGTTCTGAAGACACACGAGCAGAACCTGAGGAACTCGTGGCTGGGAGAAGGTCCAGAGGAGAGGCCTCCTCTAATCCCAGCGGGCCGCTGCTTCGTGTTTGCACCAAACAATCATGACTGCATCAGGTGGAAGCCGAAGGGGCTTTCTGCAGGTTTTCCGCCAGGCTTAAAGGGTGTACTCTATCACCATTACACATGGAGTGGACTGTCAGAAGTGATGGCCGTCAGGTGGTGCGTGCATTATCATCTCCTACTGTTGCTCCATCGCTTCCTGTTGGAATCACCAGGAAACTCAGAAACCACAAGCTGACAGCTCAACCCTGAGAGCTCTGCACCGCCGCTCTTCCTAAATAATAATTCACCCCATCATTTCATCAGTTTTGGGATGTCTCCGTTGTGGATGGGGATCCGACCGCAGATATAGAGGCTTCTGACATCAGTCTTTTTATGTGGGGCAGGGTATGCGATGGAAAGTTCCACAGTGTGTATAGTAGAGAGTCTGTGAGTCAGGCTGCAATGACTCAGCTCAGTGTTTGGGCCCAAGGTTGGACAGGTTCGTCCCAGCAGGGTGGACACCGAGCAGGGGGAAACCTGGGTCCAAAAGCTTGGCTATGAGCGACGTGGTCCTGATGTCACGGTTTGACCTCTGAGTCACGGAGCCTCCCGGCTGGGGTGTGTCAAACACCAACGTATAGATCAAATCCTCCTGTGATAGGAACAACCTTTCACTGTGGAATTTATTTACTTTTTCGTGCCGAGGTTATTAGCTATTGCTGATTCCTGCCGTGTATTGAAACATTTGTTTGAAAGCCCGGCCATGAATTACATCTAATCTGGAAGAATTGATTATTAGTGATATAATGCAAATGTGTTTTCGGTTTACGCATAACCAGAGACTAGAACATCTTTGGTTTAACTCAACATATTAGCTAGAAGATACTTCCCGTCTGTCCTTATGGAGGAAGGTTTGTGTTTTTATGTGTGCGTGCGCGTGCATGTGTGTGTGCCCGCGCACGTGCTGGTATGCGCGTTCAGTAAACCAGTGTAGAATGACACGTATCATGTTGTAGGCCTGTAATGGATTACCACGCTGCTTCTCTTCTCAAAGGCGGCGGCGAGCCTGGGAGAGCATGACCAGGAAGCCATTACTTAGCTGTGGGAACTCCACAGAAGATGCGCGGTCCTCGGGTCAGAGCAGTATATTTCCACTTAGCCCTGTCTCCGGGAGGTCGAGAGCCGAGAGGGGCCCGTCCCCTGACCGTAGAGACACCTTCTCTGTGGCGCCCGGCAAGTTGAGAAAATAACAGAGGGAGAGAGAAGGTATATTTCACAACACCGATTCAGCAACACTAAACAACACTAAACAACTTTTTGGACATTGTTTCTTTGCCGGTTGATCCCTCTGTCCCATGTTTTCCTGTTGGTTGACTTGGTTGGTTAGAAGATTGGTTATTGCGTGTGCATGTTTGTAGTTCAGTCGATTGGTCTACCAGGTTGCAGCTGGACTATATCAAGGCAAGAGTGTTGACCAGTTGCCATCTAAGAAAATGTGTTTGTGTGTGTGTGTGTGTGTGTGTGTGTGTGTGTGTGTGTGTGTGTGTGTGTGTGTGTGTGTGTGTGTGTGTGTGTGTGTGTGTGTGTGTGTGTGTGTGTGTGTGTGTGTGTGTGCGTGCATGTGTGTTTTTTGTGAAGTGACCTGGGTAATTGTGGTTTATTGTGCAGTGTAAAAACATGTTATCCTTTTAATGTATTATTCGTGTGGAACTTAGAAAGTTCTTGGCGGCTGAGCTGGAAGTGGACAATTTAATGTTGCGGTTGTTACCCTAGGCAGGCTCATAACATCATGTTTTATAGATGGAGGCACAGGTCTCACTCCAAAACTGTGAAGATCCAGGGTCAGATAGTGGTCAAGAGATATCAGTGATGCGTTCATGTGCATCCCGTTGGTGTGGGTTTGTTTTTAGATTATATAATATTGGATCTGAGTAACACGATGAAGATGAGATGATCTGGCATGCGTGCGAGTGGCTCGACCCATTAAACGCTTGAGGAGGAATACGCTTTACAACACCTCGATGAAGACGTGGAATAATATTTGAAGATTCCTTTCCAGACAGCTTACTTTCAATTATTTTGGCGGTCCAACAGGGGTTTTTACTAGGCCCTCGGCCTCTGAAGAAATGTCGATGCCCTTAAACTCAAGGAGTATGAACTATTAAATGCACATGGCTTCATGTTTGATTAAAGACGAGCACCATCCATGACAATGTGAATGCAAAGTATCTATATATCTGGCAGTTATAGCTATATGCATTTTACTGTAAATATAAGCATTAGTCTCAAGGATGCAAGCATGTCATTGCTAACAAATGCTGCTAGTGTGTATCTGACAAATACAAATAACTGAAATGAAGTATTTTTCTTACGTAAAATATCATTTCAAATGTTTTAGAATTGAAAACACGTGAAAAATGGTTATATTCAATAAATTGTTACACCAAGTAATAATTGTATATAACCATGTATATTTATTGACATTTTCTCTTCCATAGAAAACGTATTTGTCTTCTAATTACTTGTCACTGTGCTCCCTTATGTCCAGGACTCGCTCTCCACAGACCCTGCAGAAACCCCTTCTCCCTGGTCTCAGACCATTAGAATCTGGACCGGGCCTTAAACCCCTCTCCCTGGTCTCAGACCATTAGAATCTGGACAGGACCTTAAACCCCTCTCCCTGGTCTCAGACCATCTGGACCGAGCCTTAAACCCCTCTCCCTGGTCTCAGACCATTATAATCTGGACCGGGCCTTAAACCCCTCTCCCTGGTCTCAGACCATTATAATCTGGACCGAGCCTTAAACCCCTCTCCCTGGTCTCAGAAACCATTATAATCTGGACCGGGCCTTAAACCCCTTCTCCCTGGTCTCAGACCATCTGGACCGAGCCTTAAACCCCTCTCCCTGGTCTCAGAAACCATTATAATCTGGACCGGGCCTTAAACCCCTTCTCCCTGGTCTCAGACCATTAGAATCTGGACCGGGCCTTAAACCCCTCTCCCTGGTCTCAGACCACTAGAATCTGGACCGGGCCTTAAACCCCTTCTCCCTGGTCTCAGACCATTAGAATCTGGACCGGGCCGTAAACCCCTTCTCCCTGGTCTCAGACCACTAGAATCTGGACCGGGCCTTAAACCCCTCTCCCTGGTCTCAGGAAATTAGAATCTGGACCGGGCCTTAAACCCCTTCTCCCTGGTCTCAGACCATTAGAATCTGGACCGGGCCTTAAACCCCTTCTCCCTGGTCTCAGACCATTAGAATCTGGACCGGGCCTTAAACCCCTTCTCCCTGGTCTCAGACCATTAGAATCTGGACCGGGCCTTAAACCCAATCCCAGCACCTTAGACAAACCCGACCAGGGCCGGATCTGGACCGGGAGCACAGGCAGGCAATGGAAGTTCTCTAAGACAATCTTTTGCCAAACTTCCTAATTCTGTTTGGACTTACTTCTGTCCAAAGTACCCTCCAATTAGTTGATGCAGGAAAATAAGCATTGAGTTCTCTCTATAATGTCCCAAAAGTGAGAGACAATCTGGAAGTCTGGTAAGGGCCCCTCTTTCTCAAACTGTCTTGAAATTCCGATTTAATTGTATTAAAATTGAAAAAGTTGAGTTTACATTGAGAGCTTCCACCCAAAGGTTATTCAATAAATGGCAGCCATTCATTGACCAATTTAGAGATTTACAGACTTTACAGACACACACACTAAATAATTTAGTGTGTGTGTGTGTGTGTGTGTGTGTGTGTGTGTGTGTGTGTGTGTGTGTGTGTGTGTGTGTTGGTCTGTGGTTGTGTGGGAGTGGGGGGCAAGTGGGAGGCTGGCAGGGTGTATTACACAGTTTATTATATGGATTTTAGTTTGCATTATTCCCTCTTTGCTTTAAGCCTAATTGGTTCCTTTTGTATGTTCAGTCGTCTTTTCGCGCTTGTTTTGATGGGAGCCGTTATGACAGTTAGATAATTATTTAACTAATAGTATTGATATTACATTATAATGCATTGATTTCTCTGTGTATATCTTCCTCCAAACAGTGCCATCCTTCTCCATCTTCAAACATACTAAGGTCATGCTATGTGCGGCCCGCCTGCTCCCCTGCTGCCACCTGCCCCTGGCTGGCCCTCCACAGCCCGAACACCGCCGCTCCCAGGCGCTCTGAGCCTGTCCAGCCGTGACTGCATCTCTCTGTTTGTCTTGGACTTTCTCTCAGGAAACACACACAGACACACACAGGGAGACTGTAAACAGATTCCCTAACAGGATTATGAGAAAACTTTGAGTCTGGGTTCTCTCTACGGCGCGATGGAAGAATAAATCTCAGAGTTTGACGGCGGGTCTCATCTAAGGTGATTCTGGTGGGAACGTCTCGAATGGGCTGCTGTTGTTAACAGAAAGCTAGTGATGTGTGACTTTCTATTCCTGGTATGGTTTCCGTTAGGTGAGTTTGAACATTAGGTGTTGTAGATTACAGTTGGATTGATTCAGGAGCAAGAGGAAATGGTCAGGGAACATTCTGTCCACAATAAACTACAACCCTGACTTTCAATTGAAATCCAACCATTTAAGACAGATTCATAACAGCCACATTTCAACCAACGCTGATGGATTTGTATATATAGCACAGTGTCTGTTGCAGCAGTTTCCTGGCTTATGAGAAATACTTTGGTTATTGAAGGTCTCAAAATGAAAATCATAGCACAGGCTTGTGCTAATTGTATTACTATTCCTCCTGAAGATCTAATACTGAGTCTATTATGTTGATGGACCCAACTGCTGGAAATTACTATATTTATTTCTAAAGCACCCTACAAACCCAAAGGATATTCAGAGTGCTTTACATAGGGAGAACTCCTGTTGAAATAGAGTGAAAAGACCATGAATAAAAGACAAGCATTTATAACAAAACAATAAATATGCCAGCACTGTCGGACATACTAATAAATTACGATTTTAATGTGTTTATCGTTGCGGTAAGCTTCATGGATGGGCTGAGGGCTTCATCTACATTGAATCGACCGAGCCGAACTGATGCTAAAAAGCGCTAAATACTTTAGCTGAACCGTAATGTTAGCATGAAGGAAACCAAGGACAACTTGCGTTCTGCTTAATTTACATTTCATAGGATTTACCTTTAATTATAGACCACCAACTCAAGTAGGAAAATAAGTGTTTCATGGCCATCCCCCCCTCCAACCCACCAAGCAGCATTAAGTCATGAGCATTTTTTCATTTTTTTTTTACCTCCTGGTTACATCCTCCTTGTGAGAGGAGATGAAGGAACTGCATTAGGTTGATGCCAGTAAGCCTGTCATCTGCTGAGGTTTTACCCATAAATCAACACGTATCCCTCTCTCCCGCTCATGTAGCCCAGGAGACCGTTGCCATGGCCACCAGCAGTCGGTGATCTTCCAGGTCATGTCGATACTTCCGGATGATTCCGGCCTGCAGAGCCATCGCTAGAACGCCAGGTAGGGCTACTTTGATGTTGAACTTTGTCCAGCAGCAAAAGCCAAGAAATCCACAGATAATTGTAGCAGCGGAAGCAGGAAAGACTTGGAGCAGGAGCACCAGAGAATAAGGCAGCTAGGAGCGCTGGCCTATGCAGCCATTAGTAAGTGCTTAGGGGTAATGCTTTCCCCATGTGCTTTCGGTGGCTGGGATATACACATGGAAAAAGTTTACCTCTAATCAAAGCTACTATTTGCTGTTGATATAATTGTCATATCACGCTCAGGGGAACATTTTCACTTCACTACAATTGTTCTCAATTAATTAATCATATTCTCACTTGATTAGTAATATTCCCACTTAACAAGCAATTTTGTCATGCACAATATTCTCTTGTTACTAGGAATATTGTCCATTAAGTAGAACTATTCACTCTGATCTAGTAATATTCTGCCTCTGGATCATTACAGAAACAAAAGATGAGTATTTTGAGTTTTTTCAGGGTCCAGGCTATATGTTATTATTATTTTTAAAATTTTGTGTTTATAGTTTTGGTGAGGGGTTCGAAAGGTGTTTCTAAGACCTTGATTGAACATAGAGTAGATGTTATATATGTATCTGTAGGGTCTATATGTTTTATTCTTCAATTAAGGAGCAGGCATCCTCCTCTTGGATGCCGACAGGTAGGCTGTGGTGGATTGGTGATTTAACTCAATACCTTTTAGCTGGCAATCGAAAACCCTGGCCACACAACACTATCCCACTATTCCCTGTTCCTGTTAGCTGTTTAGAAACTGACACCACCGCCAACGCTGTTGTCACCCACTGCTGTATGAACTTTCTCATCCTGTTTCCTTCATCCAAATTTGGGAAATGAAAGAGACCAGCCCTGGCTAGATAACCATCGCAGGTGTTTGATTGCAAAATGTACCAGATCAAAATAGAAAGGCCTTGAGATGGTATGGACTTCCATCACTGGGTGTGAGGATAGAAGACCCAAATCAGCAGGATTTCCTCACTATCAACACACATAACAAGTGTATGTGCTCTGGCTTTGTTGTACCAAGGATTTTATTGTGTTTCAGTGCGTCATATCACGTCTTTTTATAGACTTCTCTCTGGCCTGACGCCAACTGGATTGCGCCACAAAATCGATATCATTACTGTACGCAATTTACAGTTTTCAAGACACAAAAGGCGGCAACCTCTTGTCTGTTCAGGGACAATGAGGTGATAATTTTGAGCAGGCGTCTCAGGGACACTGCTCTGGGCGGGCCTTTCCTCAGCGGTGGCGACATCTCTCTTTGTTACAATGCTGCAAGTCACAGAGCGTCTCCATTCCCTGCTATTTATACCGTTCCAGCTGTGTGTAGTCATTGTCCTCCGTCTAGTATTGTTCAGTGTGGAGGTACTTTACACCCACAACAAAGCCCATCTCAATTTGGGCCTGTAGCACTGGTTGATAGCAATCAGTGTAGCTTAGCCTCTAAGCTACACTGATTGCCATCTGGGTAGGTTAGCCTGTAAGCTAGATGGATTACCATCAGTGTAGCTTATTAGCCTGTAAGCAATTTTTGTTACTTTAATATTTGTTATTTGAAGCAGATCTGTTTGCCGTATAGCTGTGATGACAGCAATATAGTCCTACGGTCTAAAATAAAATCTGTATCGCTTAAATAGAAGGAATTTTCAGGAAACTAATATGTTTAGCACCTGGAGAAAAATGTACAACGGTCTTAAGCCGCATGTTAACAGATTTATTGCGACGTCAGACCTTTTTATACACCTCTCCTTAATGTTATCGCACCACTGTTTTTCAAAACTAACAACAGTGTTTATTTGGGCTTTCAGGCCCTGTCTCGGCCGGCGTTATCTTGGCGTTTTACCGACGGGTTCCTGGTAACGTCGTTTGGCGTGGGGTCACTGTCCGGATGCTATCTGCAGCGCCAGCTCCCTCACTCTGGCCTCCGATTGGAACACAAACAGTAGGAAGTCACTGACGCTGGAACGGGTTTGTGTGGTTTAGCTTTGAGGCGTGAGAGGAGAGGAAATGGTTCCTTGTAGCGGGCCCCCCAAGATCAGTTTAGGGGTGTTGATAAAGGTCAAGGAATATATATCACATCTATAGCATATATTATGAGTGCAATCGCGAAAAATCGGTTTAACATCCAGCTGATGAACTGCCTTCAACATCAGTTATGGTAATTAGGAAAATATCGTGTTGCTTCCAATTCTTGTTTTTGTCAAAATGTCAGGATGCATGGCCGTGACATGCAGAGTGTATGTGTGTGTGATTGATGAATAGTGACATATTTGCCCCCCAGACACTTGCCTTCTTAGCAGACCGTTTCCACACGCTCTCTGTTGGCGGTGAGTGTGAAAAGTTACCCAGAAAGCATTGCAAGTTGTTGCTTCAACAAGAGCAGAGAAAATAGATGTATAATTTCCTTGCAACCAACGAATGAGGCATGTATTGGAGGTTTGGCTCATTCCACGTCATTTTCTAACAAGTATTGTTTAGATTTACCTTATTTAAATCTCCACTGCAGAAATCTGTTGACCTCATACTAATAATAATCAAGTGTTCCATGGAGAACAACATTGAAGGAGGAAGAACTACCCTGCACAAACATGACTGAAGTGCAGGGGCTTTTGAAAGGACAAATGAATCAATCGTCCATCATTACCAGCCATAAGCTACTGGCCTTGTCATTAATGAGGCAATCCGCACCTGAGTCAACAAACACAGCTCTGGGAGGATGGGCCTTGGAACAGTACAGAAATGAAATCTTCATCCAGCTTTTATTGAAAGCAACAGTTGATAGACCCCGCAGGATGCGCATGTCAACTCTCTGACGTGTCCCCTCCCCTCCCCACTCTAGGACTGGATCTTCTGCGGCTCCAAATGCTTTGAATTTTCCTGCAAATATTTACAGATTTGAATGCCGGGAAAACAAAAAAATCCTATATCTGATCTGTTTGATTTCAGAATCGTTCCGATTCAGGCAAGGTATTTCCAGTCTTGGAGAGCAAAAGACATGCGTGGTCGCATCCTGTGAAAACCCAGATTTTAAGTTTTCAACGTATAACAGATTGCTCATTAGTGAGAGATTAACAGTCACTTAGTCGCACGGGTCTCTGCTTACTGCGCCTGGCTACTGCTCAAGCCTCCGCTGGGGTATAGTGTTGCTACCTCTCATGGCTAACATGGCTCACAGGCTTTAAAACCTCCTTTTGGAAACCGTAGCGGGCGGTTGGTCCAGCGCTCACTAATATACACTTTGCTTGTAAAAATGATTAACAACCGTGTTAAACTGTGAAGTAGGGCAATATGTCAGCGATGGTTTGGTGTTTGTTGGGGATATCTCTGAAAAGTGTCTCGTTAAGACATGTGTTTGTATTATGGATATGCCAGGATATGATTTATTTTGGTTAATCTTGGCCCCAGTTGTTTTCTAATAGAGGTACCTTCTAGTGATGAGGCCATTCAGGGATGCTAACCAAATTCTTGACTTTGAAGCTAATGTTGGAGATGGTTGAACATGTGTCTGTGTATGCACGTGCGCACGCACAGAACCATTCATACATTCAGTTCTCTCTCGATCTCTCTATCTCTCTCTCTCTGTCTCTGTCTCTGTCTCTGTCTCTCTCTCTCTGTCTCTCTCTGTCTCTCTCTGTCTCTCTCTCTCTTTCTCTCTCTCTCTCTCTTTCTCTCTCTCTCTCTCTCTCTCTCTCTCCCTCGCTCTCTCTCTCTCTCTCTCTCTCTCTCTCTCTCTCTCTCTCTCTCTCTCTCTCTCTCTCTCTCTCTCTCTCTCTCTCTCTCTCTCTCTCTCTCTCTCTCTCCCGTATTCTCACCCATGCAGCCCGTCAGAGTCCAGCGCCGTCCCCGTTGCTTCACGCCGTGGGTGAAGCAGCGGCGCCCGGCCCCGCCGCCCGGATCAAAGCGGACATTCTCGCTTTATTGCCTCAAACACTTAACCTGCTGCGTTAACCCCCCAGCACCCCCCTACCTACCTCGTCCTGACCCCGACTGTCGTGGTCGGACCCAGGCTCAGTGACCCTGATCTCCGTTCTAAGTGTCCCATTCAGACCACCCGGCTCAGGTTCTGTTCTGGGCTGATCCCATCCACCCCAGCTACCGTTTAAACCGCTTGGGGTCCACTTTGTGTTCACAGCAATCTGGAGTTCATCTGAAGTCATCCGGGGAGGACTTCACCAGAGCAGGCACTCACACTTTGTTAGAATGGTCCACTGAAGACCTAATTTCATTAGGATACATTTTTATTGGGTTTCAGTTTATTCTAAATGTTTGATTTTGTAGTACATTGATGGGTAATGATGCATCTTTATATTGCTGATACCTCGCTTTCATTTTTTGGATCTTCTCCTGTTCTGTTACTTTTTGTTGCTGTTACAAGTCTTAAAAGTCTTCTGGATAGAAATCTCTTACATAACCATAAAACAGTGTGTCCGTTTAATTTCACACAACATTGTGCAAGCATACAATTGATCATGGTTTGAAACTGATAATTGATGAGACTGTAGATCTGCTTCAAGCTGATAACAATCTACAGTAGATGCCTGTAATAACAATTCACTGGAAATCACTTCGATAAAAGCGTGTAAATTATGAATAAGTCATAGTGAATGTACATAGGAAAGCACTCACCCTTCATATTAGAATCAGCTTGAGAGGTTACATTGCTAGTTGTTCTATAACATCTGTCTTTCACAATCGCTTCGCCAAGTTAATGACCATGGCCACTGATGGCTCATCCGTAACATATCGATGAGCTGAAAAAAACCCAGACGATAGTGGTTTAAAATTATCATGAATAAAAGATTTCTTTGACAAAACATCTCCCATGGAAGTCATTTTCATATCTATGCAGCTGTATTCCCTAGTGAACATGGTCATTGTACCTTGGCTGCGACCCGTGTCATTTCTATCTAATCACAATGTGTTAAAGTCATGTCCCTGGAAATGAGAGCAGAATGGACAGGGATAACTTGAAGAATAAAGTTCAAGGAGACCGCAAGGTTATCCCGGTGGGAAGAGGATATTGTAGATAGTATGACAAACCAACTAATCCGCTCTTCCTACGGAAGGGAACTATGCTACTGACCTGAAGGGGCTCGGTCTCATGAAGGACGATATAGGGGCGGTGCTCTGGTTCGTAGGAGTGAGATCAGTGGAGGGTGGGGTCAGAGTATCGCCTCTGTTCAATCGCGGTGCGGTGTGTTCTTCCACATTTCCTGTTATGAAGTTTGGGATACTCACACTTTCATGAATGATGGTTTTTATTGTATTTTCAGGGTCCATTGTGATTCCAAAAATACTCTAATGTCTATTTTTAAGGGGCTATGATGACAGTTTGATATCAACAGGAGACTGGAGGGACATTTTTATATTGTATCGTATGTCTACGTTTGTTTTGTTTTTTGGTCTCTTGTTTTGTTCTCTGAAGAAGCAGGCCTTTTCAGATCGTTGTTCCATGTACCACATTTTGTATTTTTTTCCAAGCCAAATAATATTGATATGGAGTTTAAAAATAAATAAATAATGAAGCCATGTCAAATATATATATACTAAGAAATAATTATCTATTTTATTTATCTATGTTTTTAGATTTCATTTCCTACATGCTTTCAATCAAATGAATAACCTTTCATTAAGAAATGAATCCATATTGCATGTGTAAACTAACAATAAAAAGTAAGACATTTGATATTTAAAACATTGCATCCTACAAAATCTAGCATCCGCAACTGGGAGAGAGAAGTAAGATATGATACCTTCCTTTTTTATCTCCCCGTGAAGTTCCTTGGCCGTGTCCAACCGAAGGCATGGGGAGAACGTATTGGGTAGGAAGGTAAGAACCATGATACCCACCACCTCCTGTACTGGGATCTCCACTCTGCACGGGGAACGCCTAGGGTGGATTAACCAAAGAATGTACGCTTAGGTTGGGTTTCACCGTAAACTCACACCAGAGTTCCAGATTTTCACCTCTCCAATACTAAATATAAACACAGACAGCTGAGGGTGGCGATGGGTGCGTTAAAGATATGATTTATGCCAAGGAAACCCCGACACATGGACCTTAATTTGATCCACCACTGTTGGCTCCTCAAACAGAACAGCTGCCTGTAGATGGGAATCTAGAATCTGAGATCACCTGGATCCCTATGGACCAATCAGGGGAGAGTATGCCACCGGACAACTTAAATGAAATATAAGCTTGCATCTCAAAGGTTACAACTGCCTTTCAAAAAGTCTGCATTCAATGCAGTGGATTGAGTTTCCATATTTTTGGTTCATCGTTAAGGACATGTCGCTATGGTTACTGTAAAATTAGATTTACATTAAGTTTGTGCAATTTTTGGTTATCTATGTATTTTGTAATTTCTTTATTATATAATTAACATTGTTATGTTAATGACATGAGTGTTTAGTTGGTAGTTATCTCTGGTCGATGATCAGAAGACTTTCGAAAATGACTTCTTTACAGTCTTATCTAGAGGAACAGAAAGTCAGTCAGCACTGAAAGTCAGTCAACTTGCTTGATGAAAGGTTTCTGGGGCCATAACTAGAACAATCAACGATGTACGATGGATTACTGTGGGAATTGGAGGTAATGTAGTGCCAAGTAGAGAAGGAGGAGCTGGAGGCGGGTCATTCAGAGGTATGTCAGCATTAGTTGTTTCTAAGGGGTCTCTGAAAGGGCCTTCCATGGCTGTGCTAGCCAGCCTTTGATGCTTTCTCAGCTGATGGTTGGCCCGAGGCCGTCACTTAATGCTGTTTATGCTCTCAAATTTGTCGCGATTAAAGCTTTGAGAGGTGAAACAACCCCACTGCTTTAGATGCTATCTCCGAGCTGTCGGAGGTCACATGTCAATGAAGGCTCTGGTTCTGTTGTTCTTCTCAACGTGCGTGATTTTCTCCTTCTCAACTCGTGCCATTTAAATTGATTGGATTTTGTGTGAAAATTCCACTGGTGTTGACTGTGGCCGTGCTCCACAGTTTAAGACAACAGTGTGTCTTACTTACTGTTTTATTAAGTGTTTCCAAGTAAAATAGGGGGATATTGCCAACAAAAGGTAGATGGAATGGGATTTGATTCTTGATGATTTGATAGCACTACATATATATATTTATTTTTCTAGTGCAATTTCATGTTTTCATTTGTGTCTTTTTTGTGAGTTTGTAAGTGCATTTAATTACTTAGAAAATATACTTAACCAGTACAATATACATTAATTTATTGCAAACAAGATGAACATTTTTATTGAAAATTAACCAACAATGCATTAAAACAATTGTTATTATGTCAACTGGAGGAGAATGGCACTCGTATTCACCCCTTTTTAAAACAAAACTGACTACATTCATTTGTATGTGTAGCAATAAAACTAGTCAAGCCAAGACTAAGCCATGAATGTGCTTTTGAGACATCATGTTTTCCCAAATCTTCAAGTGGCTGTGGTTGAGTTTGAGTGTAGTACTTCAAACTACTTCCCCTATTCTCTCTCTCTCCTTTGCTTGCTTACTCTCTGTCTCCCTGCTGTGTTTCGGTACATGGTACATCAATCAGGTAAAGACTTCAGCTTTTCAAGATAACGTAAGCAGGGAGGCCCCTCTCAATAAAAGCATTATATTGGCATGTAAGTTAATTAAATGTATCGCTGTACACCATCTGTGAAAATGATTTATTTCTACATGACCTAATCAAGATGGACAAGACAAGATCTTTGGTTGATTATATAATTAATATCCTGAGCGAAACCAGAACATAAAAATATGGAACTCGGGTATAGAAGCACAGAGGAGACATGACAGATTGCAGATGCTTTACGTTGCCTTTGGGCACCAGCGGATCTTCTACAGCTTCCTCCTCCCTTTAACCCTCTCTCCAGATGCTGAGGAGTAAAACAGAAATGTTGCGATCCCACAGGTTGAGTATCCTTACACAAGGATAAGGCCCCGGTACGCTTACAACAAACTCAAAATCGGCATGTTTTCCCCAGCAATCCCAAAACCGCAGTAGAACAAACCATGCCGTTTCGACCGGCCGCAGTATAATGTGGGGGTGTTTGTTTGACAACGGCCAAGGTTTTGTACCATCTCCATGTTCTTGTTGTCGCTGCGGTCATGCAAATGTGCCTTATCCTCGCACTGGATCTTCTTTAAATAAACTGACAGCGGAGCACAAATAGCCCATATTTTACCGATCTCAAATAGCTACACTAACCAAATCACAATATTTACCATAAGTGTAACAAGATATTCATTAAAAAAGTTGTGAAAGCTCCAAGATGAGTATTATATGAATGAAAATGTGGACTGATATCAGATACCCCCTCTGGTGGGCATATTCAAACTTCCTCAAAGGCCACAATCCCCCCCACACCCCCCCCCCCCACGGTCAAATCTGCTGGCACGACTCCGGCGGCATTTGGTGCCGGGGCGGTGATGCCACAGGGGCGAGGCTGTACTTTTTGTATTGTTTGGCTCTGACAGTTCGCAGTAAGACACAGCCATCAGCTGCGTGCTCTCATATTACCCAGAATGCCAGTGTGGCGGCCGATATGCCCATGGCCTCACACGAGAGGAGCTGTGGTTCAGCATGAGAGGACTCTGCAGTTGTTTGTCTACCAGCGGATATGCAGTAAGTGGCCTCTATTTTAAGACTCCGGACCTGTGGTGCTGTGCTGTCAGAGCTCAGGGCCTGCAACCCAGCCTGGCCTAACCCTTAGGAAACCAGTTCTCAGCTGCTTGCTGCTTTGGTCAGGTTTCTATATGGCCGACTCCAGTCCAATGTGTATGGAGTTAGGGACTGAAGACATGCACTGTCCCAGGTGGTCTACTGCTTGCAGCACTGCCTGTGTTCAAACTCCCAGGCAGAGCTAGAAAGGGAAATGTAAATGACTAAATGGCACATGACAGTGTGTCAGAAACAACTTTGATGCAGAAAAATAAGACCAACCAAGGACTCCTGCTGCTGGTGTCGTTGAAGGCGTTTATAGTTAGTGACACAACCAATCCTTCACCAGCTCCTCAGCAGATGTCCTCAGTGTGGTTCAAGGCCGGATATCTTGACCATTTGAGCCACGCCAAGCCGGTGTGGTGGAATCTGGTTTGTCTTAAGTGTTCAGTGCTTTGGATATAGAACCCCTAGCCTAGGCCAAACCCCAGAATCTAAATGAGTCTGTTGACTGGGATCCGGGTAAGCGTCCTGCAGCCAAGGGGTATGACCAAACAAAAGTGTTGGCGAAAAATAACAACCCTAAGTCAGCGATCATGTCAGGCTGCTGAATCAGCACTTTGAATCAAGTCCTTCTCTGCACTCATAAACCCCATCTCATGAAGTCATCCACCGCCGCGGTCGGCCTGATTAAACTGCGCGGTTGTGGTCCATCTCCTTGCTGGATTTCCTTTACATGCAGCACATAAATATCATCCTGTTTAATTTAGCCGTCAATTTAATAAAATCAATCTTGGTTGATCTCTGACTGGTCAAAGCTTTGTTCAGACGCTTTTAGGGGAATCTTGTTGAAGTTATCTAGGGGGCCGGATCATAGGCATTAGAATGTCTTGATGGACCCATGTTGCCAGCAGACCGGTTGCATCAGAGCTGCAGAGGGGGTGTATCTATGACCTTGAGGATGACTTGAATGCTACAAGAGGAATATAGGATGGAGTTGTGGTGACCAACGATGCCATGGGACCGCTCCAGGGCTACGGGCGGGCCCAATTACATGGTCCCATGCGGAGCTATGTTTGACCAGGAGGTTGTACTGTGGGAATCAGCAGAATATCATCTGCATACTGGCCAAAAAGTCAGTGTAATTCAATCACAAACTTTGACTGCCGGAGAGTTTGAGCGCTGCACTTATGTTTCACTATGAGAGAGCTAATTAGTCTGCTTAGATCAGAACGACCATCTACCACCGCTAGGGTTGCCAACTTTCAGAAATTAAAATAAGGGACGCCCACCACGGGCCGACTCCTGTGGGGCGGGGCGCCCGCATTAGTGGTATGTTTTATTTTGTGCTGGTGTTTTTAGTAAAGGGTTGATCAAGAAAGCAATTAGTCATACTTAAAGCTTGAAATGCTTTATTACCACATAACATTCTCTTATAAAGTGCAGTCAATTAAATCTTGAATGAAATCTCTTTGTGTGGCGTGTGCAGCAATGAACTTTTAAAATATAAACTAAATAAACTGAGAACTTCATGTTACTTTTTAAGTGCATAACTATAGGGACTCTTTGAAAAAATTTACAAAAAAAACCAGTACAAATAAACAACAAAAACACTTATAAACTTATGTAAAAAAAGAAAGTGCAAATCATTACTCCTCCCCTCAAAACTGTTACTTCTTTTTCCAGGTGTACTTCTTGTTACTCCTTGCAGCACTGAGTAACTCTTTGTCTTTCAAAGCGCTGTTGTAAAACTCTGAACAGGACTGCTCAAAGTTGAGAGTGATCAGGAGCTCACTTCTCATGAGCTCTGTGGAGCACCTGTTCCTGCATTCACTCCATTTGTTGGCCATTCTGGAGAAGATCCTTTCCACACATCCAGTGGATGCTGGGATGATCTAGGAAATGTATGTATATTAAAGAATAAAGGTTTTCTTTTAACAAATGTATTTATTTATTTATTAACTGTTAATCCATTAGTATGATTTGTTCTTTAAGTGGCCATATATAATATTTATATACTTCTGTATATTAAATAAATGGTCGTTCATTCAACTTTTGAAACTCAACATCCTAAACATCAATCAAACCACAACAGTTTACTAAAATAGGCTCTGCCCATGCACTGCGATGTTCTGGCAAAAGCACAACCAGATAGGAAATCAATCACAACATAATGTCTCATACCGTATCAACCTCAGGAGATGATTGGGGTATGAAGAACTGTGACACTGACGCTTGGGTCTTCTGTGATCTTTCGTGTCTGCAGTGTTGCTCTCCTGTTGCATGCTGTCTGATGTCAGACAGACCACCGTGCGCCACTGAAAACACTCGCCGACATATTTTACAACTTGCCTTGTAAACATCTCCACTGACGCTGTCCAGCCAAGGATGTGCGTCTTCCCACTCACGTCCGTATTTCTGCAAGCGTTTACGCTTTTGAGGACGTGGTGGAGTACCGGGTGTAGTGGGCATTTTTAAAAGGCGCGGGTTTTGTGAGCAGCGCCGGTGTGTGGTGTCTGTCGCTAGGCAACCGTGACCACCACACGCATGCGCATACACACAGATGACCGGAGCGGGTCTTGCGTAGATCCCGCCGCGACAATTTTGCTGACCGTAGTACCGTATTCCCTGTGTTTTGTTTTGATCATTGTTAGATTTAGTATTTGTGTGTGTGACAGACATGTGTATTGGAGATTTATGGAAATACGGAACAAATTACGTCCCGTATTGGTTCAATACGGGACGCAACATTTAATTGCCAAATAAGGGACGATTCCGTATTTTACGGGACGGTTGGCAACCCTAACCACCGCACGCACGCACGCACGCGCGCACGCACGCGCGCACACTCATGCACTCATGCACTCTCTTGGCTTGTTTTTCTTGCTTCATTAAAGAGATTGTTGCTGCACATCTGCATTTAACGACTCCTTCCACTTTCTAGAAAACCTCAGGCAAGCTGGTTGTAATTTGTTCCTCGCTCGCACATTATTAGTGTTGAGCCTCACCAGGTTGATGGTCGGGGTGGGGCGGGTGTGTGTATGTGGGGGGGGGAGGGGGGCGCGTGGACGACAACACAGTTGTCTAATGACCATGTGGCTCTTACTTTGAGAAGGTCAGGAGAAGGAAGGGAGCGGCAGGGATCGTGTTTGGCGAGCTGTGCCTGTCTTGAGACCCTCTCTAAGGTCTGCCACACCAATGCCAGGGGGAGGAGCACAACACACTCAACAAACGTCGTTAGTAGAGGATTTTTAAAGACCTTTTGGACCTTGAAGAGGGTCCTTTGTATTTTTTTGAAATGTTACATAGGAATTTCTTCAACTTTCCAAACAACAGCTTCGAGGTGGTGGTCTTGCTGTAGCAGTAGAGGAGTCTAAACTGCTCAGTGGACCAGCTTTGTGTAACTGTGCAAATGTAATGAAAAAAAATGCAAACAGTTCTTCAGTGTAGCCAAGTGTAATCGTACGTGCAGCCCAGTGTGAATGCCATGCAACCAACAACCATACCCTTTCAACAGCTGGCTGGCCAAAGACGACGTGCCAAAGTGGAAAAAGCCTTGGTGTTCATGGGCCTGCTGGAGACGCCATGGGGTAGGGGCAGGTGCCAGGCCCGTGGACGGGGAGCCCGAGCTGGGGCCCAGCTCCTCGCTTAAGGGCAGCGCAAACCAAACGATCTGACCATAAATGCAGAGCACGGCCTGTAATTTATCTGACGTGGATGTCGGTAATAATTTAATCTCCCCAAAGAAAATAACATGGAGGGTGGAGCTACCTAATTATAGAAGAGTGAGAAAACCACAAGAGCTGTGCACAGGCCAGTGTGCATGTGGAGGAGTGAGCACTGAGGCACAGGGGCTGCACTGCGAATTGCTGAAAGTGTGTCAGTGTCTGTCTGTCTGTCGGTCGGTCGGTCGGTCGGTCGGTCTGTCTGTCTGTCTGTCTGTCTGTCTGTCTGTCTGTCGGTCTGTCTGAAACAGTAAAGAACAAAGCTGCCAGAAAGGGACCCCCCTCCCCCCCCAAAATCCAAGATCCAGAAAGCTGTTAACCAAAGAACAGAGTTAAAGAAAACACATAAGGTACTCCTGAGACCTTGTGAACACACTATCCACATTGTTGCAAATTATTGCCACCGATTCTCAACTGGGGTAGGGTAGCACAGTCTGAGTGTTATGATTGCATGCAGGTGTGGCGTGCCACATGCGGTGAACCGTGCACGCCTGACAGGCTGGCCGTTTTGGGCATGTGCTACCGTACTGCGAACGGTGTGCCTGACACGGCTTGGACACGCATGGGTGCAGAGAGCGGGAACTCGGGACCTGATGAGCTCATGGTCGTCCATCCAGCATCACGACGCGTTGCTTTGATCCAGTGCAGCCTCACCGTCTAATCACCCGGTAGAGGAACCCATGGGTTATAATTTAGACATTTAGAAACCACAATTTCTTGATACAGTGGTCCACCAGATGGAAGTGGAGGAGGAGGAGGAGGAGGAGGTGGTGGAGGAGATGAGCAAGAAGCACTTTGGCTCTTCTTCTGGAGGGTTATTTGTGTTCTGTGAGGAGGAGGGCGGGTCTTTGGGAATGGGATGGTGTTGAACTCCAAGCCCAAATTCTCTGTGTTTCTGCCTCAATGTTCACAGTCTATCTGTTAGTCATCATTAAGCGGTGACCCAGCTTGTTAATTTCATGATTCCAAATAAATTCACTCTAAGCCACTTTGGATAAAAATATCTGCAAACTGATTTTGCAGTCATTATTAAGCCGTTATTCCGTTGGCTCTGTAGGTGATTAGAAGCAGATTAATGGAAAAGACAAGGATGCCCGCAGCGGAGAAGTTGATGGTGTTTGACTGTGTGGGCTGTGGGAGGGCAGGTCTGAGCCAGACTGCACTAGGTCATGCCAGATGGAACAATAATGGGCAAAACCACTCAAAGTTACACCCAACAGCATCCATATGCTGAGAAAATATTCGCTTTACGTACAAATCTTTGTCTTCAATTTTTTTTACATGAACGCTTTTGATAAAACAGTCCAACTCAATCCAGATGTTTTACAGGAGACATTTCCATTTCTTACAACTGCCGAGCATATTACAATTAAGTAGGGATACCATTACACTCACTAAGTAGCACTAAAAAATTATTAATTGACCTCGTTATGCTAAATGTATGGACTCTAATTTGCCAGGGCGGGGTCATTTAATGAAATGCTGGTGGTGGTTTCATGGTGGTCCACCAGGCTGGCTTCCATCTCATTCAGCCAGATCTATATGGACCTCAAGTGATACGACAGACACATTTGTCCACTCAGTCAAAGGACGCGGCCCCTTTCCGGACACACCTGCAGGTAATTACCAGTGATTAGCCCTGGGCCAGCTTGGACATCCCTCTCTCTCTCGCTCTTTGACCTTGAGACATTTACCCTCTCCTTTCCCATACGTTCAGTCACCGCTCAGCAAAAACAGTGCTGATCCTATAGCCTCTTCTGTATTGTAGGCACTATAATATAGTTCATAGTCTTGGTGTCTATCATAGATCTTATTGTATTTTAAACCTTTTAAAGGATCTTTCACTGCTAAGCTCTACTTACCTGTCAAAAGGCTTTAGAATTAAATTGGCATTGGCATAATTTAAAGGTAGAGAGGAGTGCAAAGAGTTAAAAGATATAAAATAGTTGGTTATAAATGAAATACAATAGAACAAACCCCTGTGAAGTGTGACCAGGTGGTAAGACACTTGTATGCTTCTATGCTGTGATTGTCTGCCTCCCAAGTAGATGAAGTTCTACACAGTCGCCTTCACTGCATGCTCCTGGCCACTGGCTCTCAAACTCACTTCCCAGCTGTGTTTCTGGTGGCAGAATGTGTCGTGCGTTTTTATTAACCCTGGGTCCCAGCACTATTATTGGGTTCCATCATTTAGTGTGGAAATTGCCTCATTCTTTCTGTCCTCCATCCTCTCTGTTACACTCTTACCACCCAAGGTGGCTCTCACAGACGGACACGTTCATTTGGAAGATCCTAAATCTTACTAACCTTCAAACACTGTGGAGGGAGAGGGAGAGAGAGGGGGGGAGATGGAGAGAGAGAGAGAGAGAGAGAGAGAGAGAGAGAGAGAGAGAGAGAGAGAGAGAGAGAGAGAGAGAGAGAGAGAGAGAGAGAGAGAGAGAGAGAGAGAGAGAGAGAGAGAGAGAGAGAGAGAGAGAGAGAGAGAGAGAGAGAGAGAGAGAGAGAATGTGTGTTTGTTGCACACACAAACACACATATTCTCTCGATACCTCCATCCCTGTAGAGCAGAGCGGACTTTGTTAATTGGTTACAGACAATTCCTGGTCAGCATGTTGTGTACACACACCCACACACACTGCTCACTTCCTCTGATAACTTCACTTTAATGTGTAACAAATGGTTGTGGTGATTATAACACCAGGACAACTGCAGTGAGAAGCTGTATGGTTGTTTTTTAAATCTCAGGGGCCTGAGACTGCAGGTCCCTGAACTATTAAAGTGACCCTGTGCCCTGGTCGGGCCCCTCGGGCAGCTACAGATAAGAACTACAGGGCATTTAGAACCATACTTAAGACAAATGCTGAAACGTGTTCCTGCGTCCGTGAGTCCAAACAATTCTGCTGCTCAATTTAAGCTGTGCAATGAAGCCTGTTAGTAGGATTGCTTTTTTGGGGGGACTGAATCCTCTGAGATTAAATGGCAGAGCCTCCATAGATTTGTTCAAACCACAGCACATGTTGAGCTATTGAACTCTCTGGAAGATTACTATGCACTTATCCACAAGACAGATGCCCTGGTGAGGGCTCTGTGAGTGATAAAGTTTAGGGGCATATGTTACTCATTTTATATAGGATATATTTTTTTTTGTTTTGTTAAAATTGGCTGATAATAATTGCAATATACTACTGTTTTCACTGTTGGCTTGCGTTTATAACGACTGCCAGGCTAATATTCCAAAATATACAAAGCAGAAAGACCTCACCGAAATATTGAAGCATAGGTTTGCTAACATTACCATTGATTTACTTTTACAACATGTAATAGATAGATCAATATATATCAATAGGAAACAAGGGACTAAAATTGGCAAAGATATGTGCAATATCTCATTTTGATTACCATTTCGTAGTTGAGTGTCTTAATGAGAGAGGAATCAATTCTCGCTACTTTCCCACTCCAACTTTTATCACAGCTGTCATAGCAACTTTTTGATTTGATCTTCAGTCCGACTGATGGCGATGTACCTCTTGGACCTCTTAAGACTCATTTCCAAATATGTGTTTTCCATCTTGGAGAATGACACCGCCAGCTGGCCAGACAGACGGTTGACTTGTAATTACAAGTTCTGGTAACGCATGGCATTCATCACCACTCCATCCCAGCCCATCTCACCATAGTCATAAACCTTTTGGTAACGTCTCACGTCTTTTAAGATGTGGCCGGCCAGGCGAAGCGACCGTCACTTTGGCTCTGAATACAATTATGGCGCAAAGAGAGAGAGAGACACACAAGCCAGGAACTCTCCGTTATTATTTGAACTCTGTTTGCGGCTGTGGTCCCTGAAACAAAATACCATAATATAAACCACTCTTGTGGTTTTGTCAATCCAATTAATCCCCATGAGTTAAACTATCTTGATTCCTGATTGCATCTGCCATCAAGTCAGCTCATACACTGGGGGGTGGCGATGAGGGGACTTGTGTAGGAGGTAAAGACATTTATGAGTTGGCCCATGCTTGAATTCAACCAAAGTGTTGCTAGCAATGGAACCCATCCACTTTGAATAAACCTTGGATAAACTAGACGGAAACTCTCACAAACCCAGTGTTGCAATTTGACAGCTCCGTTTATAAGTCATGTTGTTTACTGTTATACATGTTTGAAAAAACAAAACATTTTTACTTATTCTAAAAGGTAATTCCAAGATACCAGAAATATGTGTGTTGTGCCCGGGCGACGGCACACAAATGCTGAAACTATCCGCAAGCTGTAAATTTATTACAGCTAAAGGTGAACTTTACAAAAATGACTTTAGCTGTGGGAATAAAATGGAGGGGCAGACATTGGACGTTAAAGTCACATGTGTCAGTTCGACAGTTTAAAGACATGGTAAAGATTGGCCAAAAACAAATGTTGAGTATGTAAAAGATGTTAATACACCTTCCCTAGCACAAAATGACTGCTTGTTCTGTTGAACAGCAGCACTTTCCATTGCTTTACAGTGGGTCTTGCTTCTCAGTGATGGACAAACTACGACTTTTTCTGTGGCTGTTAAATTTAATTACACCGTCACAGGTGCTGTGAACTTTGAACACATGCACACAAACTGAATGCCGCACATACATGAGAATAGTTAAAAGTAACACATTTTATCTTACAACATTAGACAGCCAACATTTTACTGAATGTGATTGAATATTCAACAGCTTATGAAACCAAAATTTGTGCTTTGAAAGTCAGTGAAGTCAGATTGTCTGCGATTTTTCAATTGAATACATTTTTTAAAGCATTGACATTTATGTTTAAACAGGAATAGAGCTGTCCGTAGTTGTAGTCCCACCAATTGTTAGTTGTAGTCATAACGCAAGTATGCAATGACGGTAATCCCAAAAACACATAGTACACTAAAACAGACACAAGCACACACAAAAACATGGGAGGGCCAAAGAAGCAAACAAACAAAGAGTCCAGCTTGGACGCCAATGTTGATCCTGTGTGGCTGGGACGGCCATTTTAATGAGGTGCTAGACGAGGACTTCAAAGGCTCCCGGCGATGACCTGAGAACTGTTATTAAACAGCTGATCACAGGGAGGGTGGACATCTTGACTATTCCCGCAGAATAAAGGAGCAGTTTTCAGATTATAAATTGTGGCATTTAAAGTGTTGGTACTCTACAGTTTAAATCTCTGACTTCATTAATATTTGGTTCCTTGGTTCAGAAATCATGCTGTTTATAATTGATCTTGGCAAGGTTGACGAGTGATTTATTAAATGATGGTATTAAGCTATTAGTCAGTTATTCCTACATCACATTTCACACACACAGACTGACAGATAGAAAGAGACACGCACGCACGCACGCACGCACGCACGCACGCACGCACGCACGCACGCACGCACGCACACACACACACACACACACACACACACACACACACACACACACACACACACACACACACACACACACACACACACACACACACACACACACACACACACACACACGCTCTCTCTATTTTGTATGCCTATGTTGTGATTCAAGATTAATGCTTTAAGATAATTATATTAAGTAAACTTCAAAGAATATGAATATACATACTAAATCTGGCAAAATAAGTTCAATAAAAAAAGTTTGTAAAGTTGCTTCTAACTACTCTAAATACAACCCAGCGTGTAACTTTATTTTCAGATATGTTTATGTATTTTCCCTCATGGATCGGGGCTGAAAAGAAGGGCAGAAATACTTCAGACTGCAAAATCGCTCGTGCGGCGCGCGGCTACTCTGCATACTGGCAGCGCTCGCCCTAAAAATATCCCTCGCGGATGCGCACGGATCAAAGGGGGCAACGCCGTCGCCGCCGCTGAATCCCTAACCTATCCTACCGCCCCAACATTTAGCCTAACCCGAGTCATAGGAGGAGCGTGCACTTGCGCAGCAGCCTAGCAAAAGGCGCATAGTGTATAACCGCTCCAGAGCAGAGGAGAGAGAGAGAGAGAGAGAGAGAGAGAGAGAGAGAGAGAGAGAGAGAGAGAGAGAGAGAGAGAGAGAGAGAGAGAGAGAGAGAGAGAGAGAGAGAGAGAGAGAGAGAGAGAGAGAGAGAGAGAGAGAGAGAGAGAGAGAGAGAGAGAGAGAGAGAGAGAGAGAGAGAGAGAGAGAGAGAGAGAGAGAGAGAGAGAGAGAGAGAGAGAGAGAGAGAGAGAGAGAGAGGAGAGAGAGAGAGAGAGAGAGAGAGAGAGAGAGAGAGAGAGAGAGAGAGAGAGAGAGAGAGAGAGAGAGAGAGAGAGAGAGAGAGAGAGAGAGAGAGAGAGAGAGAGAGAGAGAGAGAGAGAGAGAGAGAGAGAGAGAGAGAGAGAGAGAGAGAGAGAGAGAGAGAGAGAGAGAGAGAGAGAGAGAGAGGGGCTCAGATTTCAGCGCACGCACTGACGGCTGATCCGCCAGTACACAGGGACAGAGAGAGAGAGAGCTGCAGCTACACCGCTCGGACAGCACCATCAGATGGCTCGGCTGAAACTTGGTGCAAAGTGAAGTTGAGAGTTGACTTGGGTTTTGTTATTCTCGGTTTTGTTGCTTAACCGACTTGAACGATGCCAAACACCACAGGAATGAGTCGTGTTTTGATTTTGTTATAAATACTTATTTGAGAATATCAAGCAAGAAAAAGTTTGAAAGGAGGACAGCGGCAAGACCTTAAGTAGCCTACCAAAAGTGGTCTTTTTTTATCTTCTTGATTCATATTTGGATTTCATTGTGGGGGAAAAAACATATTAAAGTTAAAGTAGGTCTGCATGAAAAATGGAAGAGGAACAACAGTGGAGAGCTACCGGTCACCCCAAAGTGCGGAGGACTTGTGACGACAAGGACGCTTGCAAGAAGCCGCTTTGGAGAAACTTTGGAGATTTTGCCGGCCTGACAATTTGTATAATTTTAAGCCTCTTGTCTCTGGGAGTTTGCATGGCGGTCTTTCTGCGGACGTCGGAATTGCAGTCACGGATATTCAGCCTGGAGCAGCAGCGGGACTCGCAGGTCACCGCATGGATGTCCTCGGAGCAGGTGGAACCCGTTATCCTGGCCCGTCTTGACCGGATTCTGGAAGAGGTAAGCGCCGATGGTCGCAAAGATGTAATAATAATAATAATAATACATTTAATTTAGAGGCGCCTTTCAAAACACCCAAGGTCACCTTACAGAGCATATAGTCATCATACATTTTTTAAAAAACAAGACATTGTGGAAAAAAATAAATAAATAAATAAATAAATAAACATAAGCAATAAGAAATAAATAAAACAAAAACAAGACAAAACAAAACAAAAAAAAAAAAAAAAAAAAACAAACAAAACAGTGATCAGTTAGACGTTGTGTGCGAGTTTGAACAGGTGAGTTTTGAGTTGTGACTTGAAGGTTGTAATGGTGTCTGACTGTTTTATGTGTGGGGGGAGGGAGTTCCAGAGCCTGGGTGCTGAACAGCTGAATGACCGGGCACCCATTGAAGTGAGTCGTGATGTGGGGATACATAGTAGTCCAGCAGAGGTTGAGCGGAGGGAGCGGGAGGGAGTGTATTGTATGTACTATGCTACTTATTAAATGCTTGGCCACACGAGGTGCAACTTTGATGATAACATTTGCAATAGGTTACTTCATGCACTCTCGTCAAGACCTTTTTTTTAAGTCTTGACTTAAAAAAAAAAAAAGTTAACTGGCATTAGAACCCCATGCAGTTGACATGGTGCATTTTTATATGACCAATAAGGCTCACACACAAAGCGAGAAATGCATTCTTACTTTTGTATTTAGGGACACCTGCACGATGTCTCCTCCTTAACAACACATTGCGTTTTCAGATCCACTCACTTTACATTACTTTGTAGGTATAACCCTGAGTCGCACTCTCCTTTACCATCTGTTGTGTAAAACAGTTGTTTGGCCCCGGTTTGCCCTTTAATTGACCACTTCCACAGCTACACTAACAACCTCTTCCACGGTGATTGAAGTCCGTAGGCAGCCTATTTTCCTTTCCTTTTGTTTGCTTTGACACAACCTTTTGAGTCACCTCCACTTTCACTTTGGGCATCTCCTAATATTAAGAGGAGCTGTAAGCGTTAGTCCACTCCATGCAATAAAAATACCGTTACGATCTTACCTTTTTAATATTAAACGTCGGTCTACACGCGGGGGAGATTGGTAATAAAATAACATAACGAATCTCATACATTGACTCGATAATAATTAATTAAAACAGACAATCATGTCAGTCCAATTGGCAAAAGTAAACCTATTATATAAGCGTTTATATGTACATTTTGCAACAGTTTGCATGTGGTCACAACTCTGTACTCTGTCAGATGTTAGACACTGATGGAAATGGAGGTTTAGGCTTTCACCCTAAATAAGGTCTTACGGGTAAATAAATGCCATCAACTTATCGCATCAACCAAGAATCTGAAATGTACAGTTTCCATGAAATCCAAATTTTCTACCCGGATCCTTTAATGTTGCTCATGCTTTTAAAAGAGAGAATTCACAACAAGCCCTCCATAGGCCCTCTCTATGGCCAGGGAACCGGCTGTGCATTTTCCAGAGCAGGAGCTGTGTGTGCAGCGCAGCGGCCCGACTCTGAGGTGTGGAAAGGGGAGAAATACAGCCTCCCCCGGTCATGGTTTCGTCACCCAGGTCCCTGCAGTCCCCCCTAGACCCCTCAGCCCCGTACAGCCTGCGGCCTGCGTTTGGGTGGCCCCCCCGCTCTCAGTGACAGATACCTCAGCACGCTTGCACAGGCCTCGGGGTTGAACAATAAAAGCAGGCACGCATGCCCAAGAAACACTAGTGGGAAACACTGTATCATTTGGTGGAATATGCAGACAAATGCATTTTTCAGCTCTGGAATAACTTGCAATAGCACCCTGCAGAATGAATGAGAGAGAGAGAGGGGGGGGGGGGGGGAGAGAGAGAGAGGGGGGGGGGGGAGAGAGAGAAGAAGAGAAGAGAGAGAGAGAGAGAGAGAGAGAGAGAGAGAGAGAGAGAGAGAGAGAGAGAGAGAGAGAGAGAGAGAGAGAGAGAGAGAGAGAGAGAGAGAGAGAGAGAGAGAGAGAGAGAGAGGGGCTCTGCACACTCAGGAGGACGAGTCAGGAGGACGTTGCGAAGAGAATGGTCTCTTCTTCGCTCTCAGATAGATGCACCAGAAGTCTTGCTTTCTGCCTGGTGGAATCATTTGGTCAAGAGGGAAGAATTCTTAATCACAACTTCTCGGCACAACTCTCAGAACTTCTTCATTGCCATTCCCTGAGCTCTTAAAAACAAAAATATTGTTGGGATGAATCATCTCAACAGTACAGTGTTTTTTTTTTGGTCTGCTAAATACTTTTTTTTTTTTATAAATGTCGTCCATCTTTCATTGACAGGACAGTGAAAATATACAGGAAATTAAATAGAGAGAGGGAATGAGCTTAAGTGTATAGATACTGATCAAACCTGGGTCACTAACAGGTACGTTGCCTTCCTGGTGAGCGCACTAGCGGGATGAGCCACTGCCCCTCCCAGAATATGGTTTTGTAATATAATTAGTTTCCCATTATAGGCATCTGGCATGGCTTTACGTATAAAGAATGTGTGAAATCAAACGGCTCCTCGTTTATCTCCTACATGTGAATGATCCAAAGCATAGGATCTTCTTATTGTTGACATTTTCCAAGGAATCAATAGGTCTTTTAATAGCCTGGTAGGGTTCAAATCCCCGATACCTCTGCCGCTCCTCCACTAGTTCAAACGCTGTCGCGGATTGTAGATGTTTTGCGTTAAGCCCCCCGACATCCAAATTTAGCAGCGCTGGAATTCCTTAAGTACCTCGGTCTCTGTTTCACAAGCCCTTTGTGTACATGACCTCAGGGCTCCGCAACGTGACCTTCAAGTGGCCGCGGCATGACGGCGTTTACAATGAGCGCACGACACACAGGGGCTTCCTTCATCACAAGCGCTGGCATACAGCAGATCGGCCGGCCCTGCACCGAGCCGATCGATGGGTCGGCTCGGTGCTCCTGACGGAAGGCCTTCAAACAGGTCCGCAGACCACTCAACGATTAATTCTAAGTAGGACTTCTAAACAGCCACGGGTCGGTCGGGCACAGTGCTTAAAACTCTTAAGTGCACTACAAACGCAATGGAGTAGGGGGGGGGGGGGGGGTAGGGGGCTAGGGGGGGTAGGGCAGCATATTAGGGATCTTCAAGCTAATCTGATGAGGGGATTGTGAAAGCCACTGTCATACTCCTGAAATAGCACGTTTAAACCACATCAAAACCTCCCGCATCGGGTTACCATTAAAGTGGGGGAGGCGGAGAGGCGGGGAATGCTCTTACCATCCCAGGCCCCCCCACCCCCTAGCTCTCTCTATGGGTACTGTACGGTGGAGCTACCCCTTCACCCACCCCTAACCATCAAGGCCGCTGTGCATGCCAGTGGTGATGTCACCATTCATACACTCGGGGTAACTCACCGTCTGAATCATCAACGGCTGTCCCATAGAAGGCTGCCGTCCGTATTTATAATGATTACTCGCCGCTTCAGGGCTGATCATTTGAGGGACCTTCGTTTTTGATGCACCGCCCTTTGAAGGGCCTGCTTATTTACAGGTTGATCCGGCTGGGATGGACGGACTCTCGTCTTCTTTCCTCTTTCAGTGTACCCCCTTATCTCTGTCACCTTGTCTGGGTGGGGTGGGGTGGGGTCGGTGGGGGGAGGGCGGTTGCCACCTCAGCTGTTGTTTGACTTCGGGTCGAGCCAGGGGCCATTTTAGACGTCCACCACTACCGCAGAGTAATGCAGCAGCTCTCGGTCTCGCAGGACCGGTCTCCACTAAACACTTCCCCAGCCGCCATGCAGGCCCTTCCAGTATACACCAAATACATTCCTGGAACTCTTGGTGAATAACACACACAGAGCTCTCAGAGAAATGGGTGAGAGAGGGAGAGAGAGAGAGAGAGAGAGAGAGAGAGAGAGAGAGAGATAGAGAGAGAGAGAGAGAGAAAGAGGTAGTGTGTGAGAGGGAGAGAGAGAGAGAGAGAGAGAGAGAGAAGAGAGAGAGATGAGGTAAGGGGAGGAAGAGAGGGAGTGTGTAGTAGATGGGAGAGAGGACAAGGAATGGAAGTGTGGTGAGAAGAGAGGATGAGAGAGAGATTCCAGGTTGGTTTTGAGTCTGCCGTTTCTAACAATGGTTCTGGTTGGGTTGGATTCACGGTTATTGATCCTTTCTTCCTGGAAGGATTCTGGAAAAAAAAATTAAGTCTCCATTTATTTATTCACACAGTTGATATTTGTACATTTGGTGTTTCCTTCCATCCTAGACTTACAATATTTGATTTCCCTATTTCTTTCTATCCTTCATGGAAACGTCTAGAAAAATATACAAGAAGCTCAGACCCGAAATAAACGTAAATAATGTAGGTGTAAAGCGATTCTCATTGGATGCAGTCAGTGATTGGTTACACACCAGGTATGCGCCCACATTTAACTATCATGTTGAGAGCACACTCTGTCTCTCTACGGATCCTTTATTTGGAGTGTGATGCGTTGTTCAACTGCTGTTGGATCTGTGGTTGCGTTCCTGGGGGACACTTTGGGCCTGACCGTCTCTACCAAGAACCCTGAACCCTGTCTCCATAACATCCCCTCCTGCACCTGTCTGTGGCCGCCTCCAAACAGCTCACGCTGCGGTCACTGCTCTGGTTGGGGCTGGCATCCCGCTGAGAATGAACCGGTATTCATGTCCTGGCGGTGGGATCAAATCGCTGGCATTGACCCTTTTCGTTGATTTAGTAAGGACTTGTGTCCAGTATTAAGACCTTGATAAAGGCTAAATTGGGTTTTCAGGGCCAGTGTTAAACAGTTCATATTGGATTTTACCTAACAATCACTTTTCTGTCTTCTGTGTACAATTTTATAGGTTGTATGCGCACTGGCATGGATTTATACACATTGAAAGTTTTATGGCATGGTCTAAAAATACACTAATAAAAATGATAGAAACGAACACACTTATCATTGGTTAGCAAAGGAGATTGATCAGTGGCAGGAAATTTGTACAGGAAAATGCTAGTTTATTCACTTCTAAATACTTTTAATTGTTTACTGTTTCAGGGGAAAGGATTTCAGATCCTTGCATTCTAACATTTCCACTCTTCTTCTCCTTTTCTATCAGAAACTCGCAGCTCGGCTGCCCAAGACACGGCAGGCCCGCGATGTGCCCCACAACTGCCTCTGTCCTCCAGGTAAGAGCTGCCCCTCACACACACACACACACACACACACACACACACACACACACACACACACACACACACACACACACACACACACACACACACACACACACACACACACACACACACACACACACACACACACACACACACACACACACACACACAGCTCAGGTGGAACCCTGAGGGCTCCACCAACTAATATCCTCGGCTGGCCGAATCCTGCTTTTGGTGTCATTAAGTGGTGTTTTTGTGTGTGAGCGTGCGCATGGTCAGATTAAGATGTTGTTGTGCTTAACGAAGGCGATGCCAGAGGGCGGCAGGAGATTGGGAGTGGAGATAGCGCCACTCCTGCTTACCCAAAGCCCCTGCTTCAGCTCTTAAAACCCCCACAACGAGGGCTCACCAAGGCCCCCTGTCCGTGAATGTTTCAATAACGCCGTGTTTTATTGTGTGTGAGGGCTGGGAGTCTTAGGTACGCTGTGATGTCATCGGTTTTTATTTATTCCTTATTTATTTATTGAGTTTTCTTTGTCAATATTAACAATCTTCATTTATCAGTATATTATTTATTACACTCACTTGTCGAGATCAAAGCAAAAATAGACTGCTGAAAATATAATGCATCAAACATAAGTGGGGGTTTAGGGTGTCATCGCTCTTTAAATGTGGAGGTTATCGGAGGCAGAGATGTGTTGATACGTCCTCTCAACTTATTTATAATGGTTCTAAATCAACCTCTCCGTGACGCCTCTCAGATAGATCTGAGAGAAGGGTATTTATTTATTTGAGCGTCCACCTAGCGACGCAAGGCGCTCTGGTCTGAGCGTGCCCAGTAGGGCCCTCTCCCTGCACCCAGTGGCCCGCGACTGGCGCCGGCTCCACAAGTGGAGGGTGTCATTTCAAGGTCCGCTGGCAGCGCGGGCCGGTTTGATGTCACACAGGGACAGGACAGTACAGCGGTGGGGTGTCACACAGAGGTATTCTGGGACTCGCGCTGCGACGGCGCGAGTGTTAAGACGGGGTCGCTAGCATTCAGCCATTTCTCCATAATGGTGGAACGACATGAAATGAATGCATGGGATCTGATGCTGTGTTTGTGTCGTACTGGGACAAATAAGAAAGAGAAAGGTGGACATATCGTTCTCCATTCTAAGACAGGAGCAGATGGATGATAATCAGGTGATCTTGGCCAAAGTTTAGTTTAACAAGAAAATGTGTATTTTGTGGGACCACAGTATCTACCCATAGGAGAAGAATGGCCATCCTGCCTCATACGATACCAAACCCCACAGAGGGAACACTGTCTCTTTAAAAGCAGACGGAGGGAGGGTTTCTCGGGAGAGCTGTAGAGCAGCAGATGAGAAGCTCCTCTCAGCAGTTTGTCAGACGCGTTCGAGAACACTGAACTGCTCGCTACAGCAGCAACTGAAGCCACCTGTTTGACTGCTACAACCACCAGGTGTTCGGTATTAAGCCTATGTGTGTGTGTGGGTGTATGTCAAGCACCTCCACCTCCACCTCCCCCACCACCCCAACCCTATGGGTCTCTGTGTGAACAAGGGGCGGGGCTAGTGTCCACACATTAGTGCTAATTGGCCCTGTCGGCAGCGTCATTGTCTTCTAACGTCCTCCCATGAGCGCCTATTAAGGCAGCCAAGCCCCTCCTACCCCCGCTACCACAGGTGTGAGGGCTTTTAACTGCAGACCCTTCCAGATGGTTCCATGTCTTTTACTGCCGGTCACTCGCCCTTTGTTCATTTCTGTTTTCGACAGTTGTAAAATAAGAGCATTTGGGGTTGTGGTTGAAAATGTCAGTCTTACATGCTAGTATTCTGTAGTCATTCAGTGTGTGGCGGTTGGGGTTTGTCCCACTTCTATCACGACTCCAGATCAGGAAGTGATGTTAAGTAAGATACTGGGAATGATTCATACTATTGCACTATGTGTTTATCTGGTGAAATCATTGATTTTGCATTGTTATAAAAGATATATATTATTACTAATATTACATAAAAAATGTATCCACATTATCAACTAAATAGGTTGATGATAACTGCTAATAACAGAATCAAATTTAGAAAACACCTTGAAGAATGTGTCAAATTCAAGACATGAGCTCTAGAAAAACGCTGCATTGCATTGTGGGATATGTACAGAAAGAAACCAATCACGGTGCCCCACCTAGCCGCTTCCAATCAACAAGTACTGCAACCATGGGACTGCTGTGTTCGTTTTGAAACCATGGCGACCATGTTGCAGACCAATGGCAAGTCGGACGGGTGTTAATGCACCTGGTAATCAACACTGCGATGCGGTGAACACAGACTTTAGAAACACCCGCTGTTGATATTAAATACATTTATTTCTCAGTTTTTTACAACCAGAATCAATGCAGCAGCTGAAAGAGTGAGTGATATATAATGTGTTTCTCCATGGTAATATGTTTACCTTCCAAAACAATTGACCGCTTTACAGTCCTGCAAAACGGAGTTCTCTCTTAAATCACTCAAATTAAATGGTTTGGTGTACTACCGCAATACTTTCCAGAGGGCAACAACAGAAATATGGTCTGTGGTACAATTTCTAAATAACTTGTTTGTTTTCATATGTTTATTGATTTTTGTAAAATACACACACAAGCCACATGCCAACAGGTATGCAGGTACCAGGAGGGCCACACCACATTTCATCGCCAGGTTGCCCTCTGTTTGTCCCCTGTCAGCCTGTTTGGTTAAGCAGGGTGTGTGTGTGTGTGTGTGTGTGTGTGTGTGTGTGTGTGTGTGTGTGTGTGTGTGTGTGTGTGTGTGTGTGTGTGTGTGTGTGTGTGTGTGTGTGTGTGTGTGTGTGTGTGTGTGTGTGTGAGAGGAACGGTGGAAAGTGTTGCGTCAGAGCTGCCAGCAGCAAAGGACACCCTGGCACTCCGCCAAAGCTAATTTATTTGCTAAATGTCTTCCTAAGTGACGATTAAGTGAGTCAATGGGCTAGACAAAGGCCTGAGATACATGTACATGTACATTTATGTGTGTTTTATGTCCAGGAGAGAGAGGGGGAATGGTAGAGCAACAGTGCCGTGCTTCATACAGCAGAGTGAGCCGACTCGTTCTCGCGTATCCCAGTCTGGGTATTTTATGAATGCGAGGCCTGTGTGTGACAGCACTACGTGCCCCCTGTATCAAAACAGGCGATTAGTTGCCTGGATGTGTTGAAATCTGAATGCCTGTCCACTCAGGTTCCCGTTTTAAATGATGTTAGTTCGGCTTTAATTAGTTTTTACCAAGATATATTGCTCCCAGAATACGAATGACCCCTGATTACCCCCTTCTGGTTGTTCAAAGCACGCTTGTTTCTGTTGGCAGGGAAATGGCTTGTGTTGTCCCATGTTGTGTGGTTAAATAACACGACTTTGAAGCAAACAATATTTTAGTTTCCTCATTTGTGAGTGGCACCACCCCACCACAGAACCATAACACGAAACATGGGGGAGTATTTTCTACTTGTTAACACTGAAGGGAAAGACATGAGGTGAGTTCATGTGTTTGCTAACGTGTGAGCTGCATAAAGCGTGCTTTCCCGGACCATGTGGATCGGCCATGTTGGAAGACATGGTGTGGGGTGTGTGTTGCGGTTGTTTCTTGCTCTGTATTCTCACATAGTTTGTGCCGTCAGACGTTGTCTTGTTGAGCGTTGTACGTTGTTGTGTGATGCGGTTTGTCATGTGGCATTGTTGTGCGTTGTTGTGATGCGTTGTTAGGTGCCGTGCTCGGGGTCATTGTTAAAGTGTGTTTTGAGGATGCCATATGTGTATATTAAGCCAGAGGATTTACGGCTGTGAGAATGCGTGAGAAGCATTGCTGACCCCCGTCCGGGGGCCGGTCACCGGTGATGTTTAGCAACCTGCCAGTAGCGTGTCAACAGAAACAGTTGCAACAACAACCCGAGTAAAGCACAAAGCCTGCATCACAAAATCATCACCATCCTCATCATCAACATCATCATCGAACCGGATAAATCATGAAGTCATGTGTTTAAGGAAACCAGGTTGATACAGCGTGAGAGCGGAAGACGAGGCCAGGGAAAGTGAAGACAAGAGATTTGAAGAGTAGGAAGGAGGTGAGCTCACGCCTCAAACCTAAGGCCGGATCGGATCTGCTGGACTATTTCCTTGCTGGATAGAAGGTGAAAGTGAAAGAGAAGAAAAGAAAGCCGGGGGGGGATATATTTGTTGGTTTCCTGTAGTTGCTGTTCCTTTAGGCAACTGTCAGTAGATGTATTGAATTTAAAATAACTCATTCACGTGTAATTCTATTGACCAGAGGGCTTTAAGAAGAGCCAAGCAGCTGGTTCTCTGGACATCTACTGCAGAGGGGCGGAGGAGCAGGTGGTGGTGAAGGTCCATGAGGAGGAGGAGGAAGAGAGAGTGGAGAAGGTGGTGGAGTTTGAGGGCAGGGGGAGAAGGTGGAGGTCCCGGGGGATGAGAGTTGGACCTGGCTCGGTTCCCAGGGGAAGCCATCGCCAAGAGAGACAAGAGGCGTGTTGTCCAAGACAATTCCCCTCCCCCCACCATCACCACCGAGCACCGAACCCTCTCTAAAAACAGACGCACACAGACAGACGCACGCACACATAAACCCTATGCTACGCCCAGGGTCGGCACCTAGGCATTGGTTGGCATAGCTTTGTAATCACCTCCTGACCCCTCAGCCAAACACACACAGATACAGAAAGCAACACATACACACACACACACACACAGCGACACACACACACACACACACACACACACACACACACACACACACACACACACACACACACACACACACACACACACACACACACACACACACACACACACACACACACACACACACAGCAACACACACATGCATGAATATCTTCTAGGGAATGACAGGGAAACCACAATATTTACACTAGTTGTCTATTTGTTACGTTCAGACGGATGTTGCTTATAATAGCAAAGGAGCGAGCAGACAGCGCTGTTAGAAGAGCACGCAACGCACAACATTAGCACACTTAAGTGGCCAATATGTTTTACAGGTTTGAGACAGACACGCATGCACACACTCTCATAGTTGAAACTCTTCTATGTTTGTGTGTGTGTGTGTGTGTGTGTGTGTGTGTGTGTGTGTGTGTGTGTGTGTGTGTGTGTGTGTGTGTGTGTGTGTGTGTGTGTGTGTGTGTGTGTGTGTGTGTGTGTGTGTTTGTTAGTGTGTGCGCTAGCCTGTGGTAAGTAGTGTGTGTGTGTGTGTGCTAGTCTTTGCAATGGAGAGAAGCTGAAAGATTAGCATGCAATTAGTGACTCATGACACCTTATGTCACACGATTGTACACATACATTAAATGCAAAGACCCATCTGATGAGAGACTCATATACACATATATTCAAAGCATGTCCTTCCTGGTTCAGTGCCACCGTCGTTACTTGTCTGTCTTGTAATCACAAACCAACCGGTCTTTGATTATTTCGGTAACTTCTTCATGTTCTGATCGGGTTTCCGCTAAAAACAACCCCTGCAAAGTCTTTGTACACAAGAGTGTCACTCTTAACCAGGGTGTGGGGGGGACGGGGTGTGTGCGGTGAGATGGTAGGGAGTGGGTGGGAGAGTTTGGAGAGGGCTGTAGTTATTTAAAGACCCCGAACACCACTGCCCCTCCCCCCCACCCCGCCCAAGTTCACCTTGACATGTGTGCTGACAGGAGGAGAGAGCGGTGGATCAGATTTCTGAGTCCCTGATTGGTTTACAGCGAGGCTGCCACCGTACCCATACCGGGGGGCGGGGGGGATTATGGGGAGAATGGGGGGGGGGGAGAATTAGTTGAAGGCGGTGCGGAAGAGATAGAAGTAGAAAATAATAAAAAGCTTTGGGGTGGATATTAGATATTATCTACATATATTCCTTACTAAATTAAAAAAATAAGGGATTTTTATTAACCCTGACAAAGCCGCTCACCTTGCCAGAAAAAACCCCAAAGACAAGGTCAGACCTCTTTTTTAGAGTGTGCCTGTGTCTAATCACAGAATGTGCACCTTAATGACTTTGTTAACAGGTGATCTACATTAACTGCACCTCAAAGACCCGGCAAACAGGTGAAGTGAAATATTGAGCCCTTAATGACAAGGTGAACAGGTGAGCGAGTGATGGATGAGTTCCGGGAGGGAGGGAGGACGACATCGCTCTTCCACCATCTGCTTTGCTCATAATGAACGTTGTCCTGGGCACCCCAACTCCTTCCAATAAACACACACACACACACCCACACCCAGACAGACACACAGACACACACACACACACACACACACAGCGAGAGAGAGGCACATCCTGAACTTGTTAACAACTTGTTCGGAAGGGTTCACAGCCAGCCGCGAGGTCTTGTGCTCCTGAATGGCACGCCTGTGTAATCATGATTACCTCGTTGCTCCCTGTTCCCTCCCGAGTTACGCCGCTCACATCATGGGCACGCAAAAGTGTACATGTTGTATGTCTGTGGTGTTAGTCTACATATGAAACCCGTTCGTTGGAGTACAGTCTAACCGCAGAAAAACGTGGAAAAAAAGCAGAAATGTTCTGGTTGTTCTGTGCTGTAATTGTACCAGCGTTTTACCGCGCCGCGGGTTCCAGCGTTTGGCGCGCAAGGGGCCCTCCTGGATCACGTTTCGGTCTGGCCTCCATCAGCGCTTGTTTGTGTGAACACCGTTTAGGAAATGCGTAGCCACTCAGCCAAGAGCCGACCGCAAGTGATCACCCGGTTCTACTGTTCCAACTGAAAGAGGCCTAGCAGAGAACATCAGTCATAACGAGGTGGAAGCGGAGGAGATCAGGAGATCCAATCCGACCTTGGCTACGTGCGCAAGCCCAACCCACTGTTGGTCCGTCTAGCATCACCCCTTCCACATCGACCCCACCCCCACCCCCACCAACTCCACCATTACCCATTACAGCCACCCTTACCATCACCACCTCCACCATCATCATTATGTCCTCCACAAGCCCTAGAACCACAAACACTGTCTCCTCCAGCACCACTACCACTACCACACACACACACACACACACACACACACACACACACACACACACACACACACACACACACACACACACACACACACACACACACACACACACGGGAAGCCAAGTGAACAGCCTCTGATGGTAGCACACTATATAACTAGTTTTATATCATAATACTGTATAGTAAATCAAGGAAAGTGTACACTGAAGTACTCAGCTGAGTAGGATAAAGGTGAGAGTGGAAGAATGACACATCCAACTTAATTATCGTGGCTTTAGTGAACTTTAGTACAATTTTTGTATCCACATTCATGATGATTGATCAATTGATTATTGATTATTGATAAATGATCCGGTCGTAATGACAGGGGTAGACGGAGAGCCACCCCCTCCATCTCCCCGGTCCTAGAACCTCCCCAGCTCCTTGACCTCCACAGTCAGAACCGCCGTGCTCGAGTCCGTGATGTTGACGGCCACCTCCACGATCTCTCCCTTGAACGTTCGGGCAGCGGCGCCCCCTTTGACCCGGACGAAGCCCATCTCCGAGCCGTAGTACATGAGGTCGAAGAGGTCGTTGTCGCAGCCAGTGCCGCGGTTCAAGATGCCCGCGCCGCACCAGTTGCTGTAGAGGTTGTAGTCAAAGGGCACCGAGAACATGACGGCCAGCACGGCGTTGTAGTCTTTGTGCGGATCGTGGACCAGGTCGTAAGTGAAGACGCCCACCGAGCCACAGGCCGTCAGCATGGTGCTGGTGAAGGTGGCGCTGGCTCTGGAGCGCTTTTTGATTTGAGGAGGCAGAGGCTCGCGGCACCCTCCGCTCACCAGGAACAACCTGATGACGGGGGAACATGGCAGCCAAACAAACGATTTACAATTGTACAAATGAGTGTCGTACTTATTCAGACGGAGCATCCTGTTTAAGTGATTGGCTTTTAAACGGGCCAATGCGGACTTACCCTGGGTCCGATAAGGCGTAGACACCACAGGCGTCCTCGATCTCCACTAAGCAGGTACGTTTAATCATGTTGTCTGATTGACTGAGTCAGAAGGGTCATATAAACAAACTGGTTAGGCTCCATTACGTTTTTATACTTCTAGTAAGGGACCTATTGCAGAACCGTTTTTATCATTAAGGCATCATCAAACTGATTACGGACTACCACACCTTTCAGGCCCAGTCCGCCATCCAACACTTGTCTACAGCTTGTTAGAAATCTAAACAGTTGCATCAGTTTCGTTTTCAGTTGGTCTCGTTGAAGCCTTCTGCCCAGCCTCTGATTTTTCAACCGTTTACATTCGGTCAAAACCTGCACACGTGTATCTTCAATAATATCAAAACGGAATTTCATTAGCATTTATACTTATTCAGAATCCCGGTTTAAGTTTCATACCGGTTTCGTTTTCAGTTCTTCTCATTGATTTACGTTGACGCTGGAGCGTGAGGACGTTCAGCAGTGTTGCCAGATTGGGCGTTTTTCCCACCAAATTGCGCTACCCTTTGAGGACGATCAGGCAGTGTTGCCAGATTGGGCAATTTTTCCAGCACTTTTGGGCTACTTTTAATCACGCACCGGCTCCGCTATTCTCTTAAAGAGAATACCATTGCTACCATTACTACTACTAGCATTAGTACTACAAATACTTCAGCTACTACTACAGATCAATCATTTTACATTTCTACATTTCTGCATTTTCAGCAATGCTTTGCGCTTTTCATTCAGCTGTCAGCATTCACACGCGTTTTCTGCAGGAAATGCATTTCTAGTTTGGAATCAATTTCCAAATAATTCTAATGAAAAAGTCACAGGAGGTTATTGTTCACATTGGCGTTGTGTCTGGGGACTTCCTGTCTTGTGCCTCATTTGGTGCAAGATTGAGGTCATAGTCCGATTGGTAACAGGGAGGCTGTCAACAACGCTCCAGACATGGGGAAAAGGAAAAAATAAGATACGAATAATGAGAGGGATCCATTTTCTTTTTCCCTGGCTCCAGCAGAGCAGAAGGCAGTCTCAGAACAGTGGTAAAAGTATTAAATAGACTGCGAACAGCAGGAATGGTAGACTGGATGGACTGGAAACAGTGGGAAAGGTGGTCTAGATTGACTGAGAATAGTGGGAACGTCAGGCTAGATATACTTGGAACGGTGGGATCCATAGTTTACATTGAGTGGGAAGGGAACTGTTGGATCAATAGTTGAGATTGACTGGGAAATGTTGGGACGGTAGTCTAGATTGTAGCAGCTGTAGTGCCATGCATCACCTTCAGAGTTCACTAGTAATTAGGGCTCCATGAGAGAACTGCCCAAGGGGACACCCACAGCGGCCCCTACCCGACACACCTACTCACACACACACACACACTGAGGCACACACAGCCACCTTCACACCTACAATAAATAAAATAAAAATACACACACTAGTTCGCACGTGCACCGACACATACATACACACCACAGTGTATGGTCAAGGAGACCTAATAATGAGAGATTATGTGAATTTCCTTGGTAATGTTTTCGCAGGGGCGGGTAAGGAGAAGCACTTGAAAGCCAGTCTTTAATAAGGGCTATTAGGACTATATCAAGGGCCACATGTCTGGCAGCCTGTGGTGCCCGGGGGCCATCACACGGGGCCTGAGCAACCACAGGGGCCATCTGCTACAGATCACACTCTGATCCCCAGAACCCAGTCGAACCCTGACTAGTCCAACGTCACCTGGACCAAGTATTTGTCTCGTGAAAACACCGTCATCGCAATCGTCATCAGCATCATCATCCTCATCAACTTCATCTTCATCCTCATCTTCATCCACGGAGAGACCAGCGGTTTTCTTCTTTCCGTATTTTTCTCCATCTGCACAATCAAAAGTTAATAACCGGAGGAACGGGTCGTTCTCTAGGTTGACTCATATGGATGGTGCTCGCCGCCTTGGGGAGATGTTTGTCATTTATAACCGCTGTGGGGGTTGGACGTTGAATGATGAAGAGCATATTATTATTTAACTCTCTAGAGATCGAGGAGTAAGACAAGTGGGGAGGGGTTATGAAGCTGTGGTGAACGTATGCTTTTTCTAAATGACATTAAAGCATTACCCCCCCCGGTCTCCCCCCCCGCCCCCCCTCCCAAACTGTTGTTTAGTTGGACCCGGATCAAGCCTTTCAACCTGTGTGTATGCAGCCCTACAGCAGAAGGCACGGGGCCAAACCTGAGGCCAATTGTTTAGATCCCCACCAGCTGGCTTCTCTTAGCCCCCATCTTAACGGGGAGCTACCGCCAAGTCTTCCTGATATCCTCCTCAGTGGCTGAGCCCTCGCTCAACTCTTTTCCTTCCCATTTTTCAATTAGGGAGGTACCAGTAGGCCCAGTGGCCGAGAGGCTGGCTTAGCCGGTGAGAATGAGGCGTGATGGTTGTTAAGTGGGCGTGACTCGAACCGAGGAATCAAACCTAAACCTTTTGCTTTTTATCTCTCCGTTGAACAACGTTGCAAGGAAACGTCTGGCCATTTGTTGAAATGAAACGTGTCGACAATCTTGACGGAGATTAACGATTTCATAGAGAAAGTATTTCTGGGAGAATATAAACCGAAACCAAGAAGCAATTTCCTTGAGGGATGATTTTGACCTGCTTCCAATAATAATGGGTGGTTCAATTAACTTTGAAGTACTTCCAAAATGAGGAAGGGGGCCTTACCTTTTTGTTGCTTTTTTAATGCCAACTTTATGGCTCTGCTATTTCATATGTATGGTTTTGTATAAGTGAGAGCACCCAAATATGTTTGTTAATACAGGCAATCGGGAAATTAAAGATTCAGAAAGTAAATGTGTGATGTTTTCAGCAAATCAAAACATCGGCACGACAAATGAGAAACTGATTTGAAGTGTACGTGAGAAGAAAAATCACCCCGGGTCTCTACTTTGTCAGTCTGGAGTCGCCCCCCCCCTCTCCGATGTAAGGACACGCTAAAGGGGCTGCATGCATCAAAGAGAAGAATAGTGTGTCTATGAAATATTAATGTCGGTCCAGTTCAGTGAACAAATCTCTCTTAATAAAATCTCCCGACTTTCTCTTCATTTTCATTCTGACAAGGACTTCTCCAGATGTCCAGAATATTGGATTGCTTGGCCGTTGACGGGGTAGCTTTGCGTCTCACATCAGGCAATGATTTGGTTGATAAGCCTCAAGGCTTTGCTTATTATTTTCTTCCTCACTCGATTGATTTTTCATATGAAGCTTGAAGCCACAGAATCTCTGACGCAGAAGAAAAGGGTCACTTGATTGAGAGGACTTGACCGGCCCCGGCCCAAACAAAAACAATCCGAATGACAATGGTACAGCCCAGATCTTTTGAGGGTACTTGTTTACTTGTTTTTCCCCAAAAAACTAGAACTACCTTCCTTCTTTACCTGTTGTGTTTTCATGGTCATTAAAGATCAGGTCCACACACACACACACACACACACACACACACACACACACACACACACACACACACACACACACACACACACACACACACACACACACACACACACACACACACACACACACACACACACACACACACACACACACACACACACACACACACACACACATCACATTGTGTTAAAAATGATGACTTGGAGCCCCAACCCTTCCACCAGCTCCACCTCATCATCTCAGGCCCATATATGGAGCTCTCCTCTCCCCAGGCACAGGGGCTTTCTTGAGTCACCGAGGCTGACACATGCCGTCTTCCACTCCTCGAAAAATGCTATCTAATTCAAGCTATCGGCTGAACTCGACTCTTCTTTGATAACCTTTTTTGTTTTTACTTTGGGAAAAAGTTGCAGAAAGTACCTGGTAACTTGGTATCACCACATTCAAGGTTCCTAGCAAAATGAGGCGATGCCAAAAGGTGACATGAAAACACTGCAGACCAGAGGTCTTCACGGGTCAAAGATCACAGATCCTAACCCAAATAGGCCCGGGAAATGTTAGTTTTGAGATCAGATTGGTTAAGATATATTTCTTTATATACATACTGTATATAGTGACCTGTTTTGGCCAGAAATATTACAGACCCTACAAATGGATGTCTAAGAGAAGAGAGACACGGGATTCAGACGGGCAGGCTATTTAATGGACCCGATAATCCCGGTATTTAAAATGGTTCTTAAAATGCTGTTCTACTACTTAAACCTTTATCGTGTCTGTGCAACATATGGTAGCCTAGTAAAAAGAGGTCAAAATAGCGCTTAGTGCTTTAAAAGACGTGATGTGCCTGTCTTATATGAGTGGAACTGTTACAGTCCACCACACCTAATACACTTTACCCATCTTTACAGAGCACCTTTCCTCCACTCTGACTGAACTTGCTGGCTATGCTTCGCGCTTTTGCGGTTTTATCACCTTATTTCTCGCTCTTGTAATCCGATCCTAATGTCAGCCTTATCATCACGCAAGTGACATCCAGAGAGGGGGGTAGGGTTAGCCATGAGTCAACCAGGGCCGGGATGGTATTGATTTAAAAAGGAACGCATTGCTGCGTTTTGCAGTGATACGTGTGTGTGTGTGTGTGTGTGTGTGTGTGTGTGTGTGTGTGTGTGTGTGTGTGTGTGTGTGTGTGTGTGTGTGTGTGTGTGTGTGTGTGTGTGTGTGTGTGTGTGTGTGTGTGTGTGTGTGTGTGTGTGTGTGTATACAATTGCACCGTATCACAAGTAGCTACTCAAGCCTAGAAATAATTAATAATGAATAATCCCTCCCCCTATCGCTCCAAGTTGAAGTGAAACTGAAGTGACCCTTAAGTTTTGTTTCTCCAGAAGCCCTTGCAAATACTCAATAGTGATACTTGAACCATGAATGACATTGCATGTCACACCATGTGCACTCAGCAAAAACAAATGAATACATGTGGGATGATGACCTTACCCCTGTGGTAGGCATCGCATGGTGGCGGTGATGCAGTCATTGTCACAGCCCTATCGTCATCACGGGAGGAAATGGGGAGTGAGCATGGGTCTTGAACAGGGGAGGACGTTGGGGCTTTAGGGAGGGGGGGGGGGGTTGTTACAGGAGCTGAGGAACTTAAGCCATGGGGTCCTTTTGGTCCTTGACCTATTTAACCCTCTCTGCACCTCCTCCCTTCACCCAAAGATGGTTCGGGAACGGGAACATGCAAGGGGAACTGCAAAGCGTTTTAAGAAGGAGAGACGACCTCGGACCGCTGTCTCGTCCTCGCCATGATGCTTATTTTAACACGCATCACACACACAAGCGTATCCCCGGTGCAGTCCCTGCACGTCTCATCGGCTTTTCTATCTTGAGGTTCAAACCCTCCCCCCCCCCCCCCCCTCCCCCCCCCTCCTCTGTAGCTCTGGCTCTGTAGAACCTTTAAAGGTCTCCCCCCGGCCACTTTTACTTCGAGCTTGCTCCTTAAAACGCTCTGAAGGCCATTCCACACCTACATAAACACACACACACACTGACAAACCCCAGCCCCAAAAAGACACATCTCCAATGGTTTAGGGGAGTTTGAAACAGCAGTAACCAGAGTCCCAGTTGCTATGCGCTAGATGGGGGGGATCGAAAGTTTTCTGGGATGGGATACTGAGGACCTTTTTATGCATATATATATATATCACTGTATTTTGGGGGGATGCAGTGTCAGGTTTACTGGTATGGCTCTTGCTCACATTCCTTTGTTAGTTACCAAGAGGTTGAATAAATAGTTAAATATGGAGGGTTGGTGTAGGAATAGTCACTTTAGTACCATTCGGAAGTCTTGAAAAGCATTTTTTTGGGATTTTTATGAATTCTTGGGACATTACGAGGAGTTTTGGCCATGACCACATAAAAAAAACGAAATGACCCCAAAGATATCGACAGCGGCATTAAATCAGAATTGAAGCTGTCCAAAAAAGTAGGTGTTAACCGTACAATCTGGCGCTTGTTTGAGTGTACGGCAGTTTTTACTTTATAGTCACAAGCTGTTTGGTTTCTCACTTTCTCCCGTTCAATGACTAGCACAGTGGAACTGTTTAGAGTTGAGTCTAATCCCTTGTGTCCACAACCTACCTGAAGGCATATTTGGGCGAGATGCGAAACTTGTCGGCTCATTAACGTAATGTATCCGAATTCATTCTAAGCTGCATTAAACCAAATTAATAAATGTTGATGTAAGTCTCCCACCCTGAATGCCTAGTAGGGGTGCAACTGTCACCTCATTACCTGGCTACTGTCAAGCAAATCCCTTCACTGACCCCTATGAAAGGCAGGTTCCCACTTTCCTTTTATTGGTTGTTTTTGTGGTGTTTTTAAAGCTGCCCTCATCAATCCTAACCTAGTTCTCCATCTGTTGGTAGCCAACAGGTGTGTCGTCTTTCTGTGCGAGCCACACAATGTTGTTCCATAGAAAACAACATTGTGAAATATGCATATGTTATCCCTTTACAGTTCTTTAGGTCGCTGCTCACTACGCAAAAAAAAAAGATCCAACTTATTGGAATTTATCTGACTGGTAACATACTCTTCTCCTCCTCATTTATTTATTATGGATTCCTGGTCACAATCAATTTTCCACGTTGGAAAATTTTAATCATGTGGATTTGAGGTGCAAATATCCACAAATTCTTCGAGGTAGCATAAAGTATGCAGCGCAAACCCACGCACAGGCTGCTCTCCAAAGCCTCCTTGCTCCTCGGAGGCCTTGCAAAGACGTTAGCGAGTAGAGCTCTCTGAGGTGAGCCCAGGAATGCTGCAGCACTTTATGGCTTTACCAGAGAAACGAGCCGCTAACACTCGCCAGTAGAACCTGATAAAAAAGGGAGGAAAAACCCGAAATCCTCAAGGGTGAGGAAAAACGAAGCAGACTTGGAGGATCGCTTTTATTGTGAAGGAGTGAGATGTGAGAGGAGCTATCAAGTTGCTTCCCAATTGATTATGTTGTTTTTCAACGACTGGAGTTACGCAGGCCGATGGGAGGCCAACACTTTGCCTCCCATCCATTTGCCGCAGTTTGCTGTCAGAAAGTGTCCCCTTCTGTCTATCATTGTCGGGTTCTGGGAAGGCTAACTCTAGTGTGGTTCCACACATGCCACTCACGGACTATATCTCTGTGTTTGTGTTCGGTAACATATCCATAAGCGACCGCTTTAAGAGCTGGGGAGAAAAAAACGATGTGGTTCTCGGTACAGTTGAGGTTAGCGAAAAGCAGAACTCTGGAGACTCGGGGATAACGTTTGGTTAAGCATTTCTCCAGGCTTGCTTACATTGCAACATCCATCCTCTAAAAGTAAAAAAACAATCTGGTGTTTACAGACACTTATCATGAGTGTTTGTGTAAGCCCCACCATGCTACAGAATCTTCACTCCTCTGGGCTGTTGGTCTGTCAGGTTGAAGGTCTACAGTGTCAAACGTCTTTCCCAGTTCTGCAACAAACTTGGTTCGTAAGAAAAAAGAAAAGGCCACAAGGAAATCTCTAGAGTGCTTGCATGGGGAGAAAGTTAAGTTTAAGATAAATTATGCATATGTACACAAAACTAAAATGGATTATATGTTTAGTTTAGATTACTAAAGTACGTACCAAATGTACTTACCAAATGGAGGCATTGTTTTTTCTCTTTTTGACCGACTGCTCTTCGTAGGTGTCATGAATGGGTGAGTTTATCTGGTGAGAGATCTCTAGCCTCTAGCTGACCGACTTATCCACACAGGTCAAAGGTCGTGCCTGTTGTTGTTGGTGTCTTTCTGTCTTTTCGTCAGAGTATGGGCTCCTTGTTGTGGTGATATGTACATTGTTCAGTTCAATTGTTAAAAAATGTGACAAACAATTTAGATTTGAAACGATATGCACCCCAGCACATATTTGGAACCGTATTGCAATTTTGTTTTGTCTTTACGTAAGTTAGCAGGTGTTTTGAGCTGCAGACCTTTTCTTCACAAATGTTGAAGGCCTAGGTAACCTTGTGTGGGAAAGAGAGAAGAAGACAGATAGCCATTAGGCATAGGAAGGCGAAGAAAAAAAACAAACTGTCATTTACAGGTTTGAATTTCGTCTCGCTGTTCTGAGCTACTTTTCAAATTCGATGACAAATGTACATAAAATCCCCCACCCAAAAAAACGTCTCTTCCCGGGGAGTGTGAGTGCGTGAGTGATCTTGCCGTTGGGCTTCTGTGGGAAGACCTTGGACGACATCCCCAGCTGTGAAATACGAGACTCCTGTGCTACTGAGAGAAGAAGAAGGTGATGGAGGTGGTGGTGGTGGTGGTGGTGGTGTGGGGTTAGGTGGGTCTGATGGTTCCCGGCAGTTGGTCAGCTCATCTAGCTGTTGAGGAGAGCCACGTTTGATGTCCCCCAGGGTAAACAGGCTTGTTTATTTACGGTCCCGGGCAGGGGGTAGAGTGATAGAGTGACAGTGACGGGCTCTTACTCTCTCTCACCCCCCCCCCCGCCCCCCTCCCGCTGCGTTACCATCTTTGTCTATGCAGATGGCTGTCCCTAATTGCTCTTTTCCACCGCATGGTACTAGCTTACTATTCGATTTTGATACCGGGTACTTTGAATTTACCTGCCGATTAAACTTTTAGAGATATTTGGTATCCGAAATAAAACTGCACACCGTTATGTTATCAAAAGCAATCTATATTCGCATACCACATTGCACGTATTCCGCTATCGTGATTGATAATTGTATACAATCAATAATAACAGATAGCGAATATCTATCTAATTTGAGTGAAGAAAACGTTTGAGGACAGCTTTTATATAGTTTTAATCTAGGGATACAATAGCAGGACTGTGTATTGAGAAACGTAATTTGGCTGTTACCTCAACCATTACCTACACCAAACACAGTGGGTATGGTGACCATGACAACAAGATACCTGATTGGGATTGGTTAACAGGTTTTATTCGAGCCGTCAAAAGGACCTTTATCATAAACGTGTTCACTTATTGTGCAAACCGAACAGAGGATGCACCTCGTCTATTGACCACAGCTTGATAATGTGCGGGCCATATATATATATATATATATAATATATATATATATATAGAGAGAGAGAGAGAGAGAGAGAGAGAGAGAGAGAGAGAGAGAGAGAGAGAAAAAATAAAAATTAAGAGATGGAGATGGAGACAGATAAATGGAGGGAGAGATGGAGAGCGAGAGAGTGAAAGTGAGAATGGGAGAGCTGGCGGATGGCCAACATGAGCCAGCGTAAAACAAACAGAGAAACACTCAAGCAGGAGAACGAAAACACACACACGACATGTGATGATGTGTGATGGTAGACAGAGGACCGAGTACACACACACACACACACACACACACACACACAGCCAGCCACAAACCCCACACAGCCACACACCACACACACACACAATACACACTTCACACACACACATACACTTCACACACACCCCGTGACCCCAACACACAAACACACACGCGCACACACACACACACACACACACACACACACACACACACACACACACACACACACACACACACACACACACACACACACACACACACACACACACACACACACACACACACACACACACCCCAACACACACGCACACCCCAACACATACACATGGCCCCACAACATCCATGCTCTTTGTATATTCAGATGAATAGACCACATCCACCTCCCCCACTTTTGGTCAGGGGCCCTGGGTTTGGCAGGGGCGGGGGGGGGGAGATGCACGCCACAGCCCAAACCTCCCCCAATCCCCCCAGATTAATAGGTTCAGGCCCCGTACTCACTAGTCACCCTAAATCTGATATCCTCATTTACCGTATAATACCTCCCCCAGCTACAGCTGTGTGAGTGTGTGTGTGTGTGTGTGTGTGTGTGTGCGTGTGCGTGCATGTTTGTGTGTGTGTGTGTGTGTGTGCGCATTGGGAAACGGTTTTCACAGGGGTGTAGGGGGGTAAAGTCTATGTGTCCTTAGCCAGGACCAATCTTAAAGTATTTATGGAATGAATCCCATTTTCTTAGTGTGTGTGGGTGTTTTATTACATGCCTATCTTATTCTTTGCTTGTGTGTGGTGGTGTGTGCTTCTGTATGTGAGTGTGTGTGCACGTGTGTGTATGCGTATATTCGCCAGTGTGTATGTGTCTGTTTACCTGCCTGTGTGTATGCTTCTGTTTACCTGTGTGTGTGTGTGTGTGTGTGTGTGTGTGTGTGTGTGTGTGTGTGTGTGTGTGTGTGTGTGTGTGTGTGTGTGTGTGTGTGTGTGTGTGTGTGTGTGTGTGTGTGTGTGTGTGTCCACCTCGCGTATCCGTGTTTACCTTCTGTCAACAGAGGCTCAGCTTGAAGCTGATGAGACAGGGATTCATTCCCTTTGAATCTCTGACCTCAACGGGTCAGCTTATCTTTACCGCTCAACATCCATTATATGTGTCGTCACAGAGTGTCAAACTCACTTTTATTCCCCAGTGCTACAATTTTGAAGAATAACAGTTTATGCTTAATTCCTGAAATTATCAAATTATTTGAATAACAATTCCAGTGTAATAACAGTGTAGTATTATCTGTTGTGTAAAGTGTAAATTGCTGTACTAATGGAATAGAAGCAATAAGAACAGTACACGCCTTCAAAATGTGTTTAGAAGCTGCTCTATTCATAAACTATAGTTACATTTCCTGTGTGACAGTGTATGTGTGTGTGTTGGTATTCCATATCATAATCTAGTTAAAACAACACCTGAACACAAATTCCCGTAACTTTTCCACCTTGGGCCCCAGCGGTGTGGGGGTGTGTGCACGTGGACCATCGACACTGTGCAAACAGTGCACATGCGTCTGGGGCGTGAGCTCCCGGCGTTCGCTCTTTTTGGTACATTAACACATTTTTGAGCCATAAGGTTGAGGGCTTGGTTGAGAGCAGTGTGAGGGTCTCGGTGCAGGTGTGTGAGTGCTGATGGGACCCTCTAGGCGTTGAGTTTTAGTCCCAGCAGTCAGAACCTGAACGTAGAAAGGAGGTGGAGAACGGCTGCAAGAGCCAAGAATTCTGTTTTCACTTTCCAGTGAGGATTCTAGTGAGAGTAAGAGACCAGAGAAGGATGAAACGAGATGTGTAAAATCGGTATGTGATTTGGGTCACCTCCAAAGTCGGTGTTTCCTTTAAAGTCCAGTTTCAATGCTTTTTGCGTCAACAATCAGTGCAAATTACAAGGTGCTCGGAAAGTAGTTCACGACACCTTGTTGGAAATATGGACCATGTGAAGTCCAACTATTGAAATGGCCTTTTTCTGAGAGATGGGGACTGACATATTATGTAGGACTTATTGGACTGCAGGTGTGAATCAAACCTGGCTACAAGGCGTATTGCATTCGTGGTTAGTGCCATCGGGCCGCCCCTGTTGTCCTTTGTAAATCCCTGTCTAGTGTGAGTTGAGTTTTCAACACCTTACTGGAAAATCTGTGATTTGCGATTGAAGGTCCTTACGAAACTGCACTTTCCATAAGGTTCAGCCGTGTAGTTATCCAAGTAGAAACAGCTTCTCATCTGGGTGGAGAACATCCCTCCGCTCTTCATTTTCAGCCTCTCTGCAAACGGACAGGAGAGAACGAGGGAGATTAAACGTGCGCCAAATAAGTCATATCCTTCTTCATAAATCTGACATTAAACACCAACCAAGTGTTCACTGAAGTATAAAATCAGACTTCCTCAGCCAAGTTTTTTGAGGATACAGTCGATTTAGCTTGTCAACCTGTTCACTCTCGACCAACTGTCAACTTCATCGCTGGTTGTCATGGGGACGACTGATGCTCAATTATCCAAACTGTCTTAAGAAACCGGTCATAAGATGGGAGGGGGGGGGGGGGGGGGGGGGTAACATATTGTATATAGTAAAATAAGACATAGAGTGGCGTGTGTGTGAGTGTGGCTGGAGTTATGTGTGGATCCATGGCAGGAAGCTGTGTCTACAGGATGTTGTCATCGAAGTGTTGCCCTGGAGACGGCCTGGAGGAAGATTCTGGTTCCCAGTGCCATGAACTCTGTACTTCCTGTGTCTTTGGGGGCGGACCCCAAGGGCCCCTTTACACTGGCTGCTGTCCTGGAACCGTCTCCGTCTGGTAGGCTGGATGTCTGTCTGTCTGAGAGACAGACTGGCTGGCTGGCTGGCTGGCTGGCTGGCTCGCTGTCTAAATATTGTGCAAAATACTTTTTATTATTTAAACAAATCTTTTACATCTTTTTAAATAACTCTAACAAGCAACCTCCAGCTGGGTTGTAGCTCGGTGAGAGTTGTGAACGGTTGTTGTGACCAACAAAGATGGCATCGTCATACACAGTGAGAGACAGATTCCTTATGTATTGATCAGAGATTATCCACCGGCCCCCATCGCAAACATTACTTCTCCTCTTCTCACTTTCTCCCTCCTCCAGGAGTTGATGTTGGCTCACCTCTTCCACCTCTCCTTCGCCCCCTACTGGGACCGCTCACGCGTGTGTGTGTGTGTGTGTGTGTGTGTGTGTGTGTGTGTGTGTGTGTGTGTGTGTGTGTGTGTGTGTGTGTGTGTGTGTGTGTGTGTGTGTGTGTGTGTGTGTGTGTGTGTGTGTGTGTGTGTGTGTGTGTGTGTGTGTGTGTGTGTGTGTGTGTGTGTGTGTGTGTGTGTGTGTGTGTGTGTGTGTGTATGCTGAGGCCTGTCCCTCCTGTGAGAGGTCGGCCCACCTCCCGTGTAGCAGGGGTGGGGGATAGCCCAGATCAAACAAAACGAGCGCCCCTCCTCACTCCAACCGGGTAGGGTGGGGTTTGCCGCTTAGGCTCGTAACCGTGCCGACCCACGCCGCTCTTTGTTCAGGCCGTTCTCCTCTACCGATCTGAGACATCCCCCCCACCTCCCATGTTTTGTTCTTTTTCTATTCGGGATGATGAATGGCCTGATGGGTAATCTAACATCCATGAGAGTGAGGGAGAGTGACAGACACAGGGAGAGAGAGAGAGAGAGACATAGGGATAGAGAGCCCATGGCCATGTCATGGGTCACTTTCTCTGAGGGAGAGAGACACAGACTGAGACAGTTAAAGACCGGGAGGAAAAGAAAAGCCAGAGGAATCGTCCCGCTAGTGAGGCTTCCCCTGTCCGGAAATTCCTTTGAATTTATTATTTTTTTCCTTGTGTGGTCATCATCAGCCCCAGGTACTGGCAGCAATCAGGGCTTGTTTTATAGGATGTGGGCCAGGCGGTGCCTATAGGGTCTGGAGGACTCAGGCCAGTCTCTGTCTGTGCTGGCTGCAGGATTCAGGCCAGGCTGTGTTTTAGCGGTCTGGAGATTTTGTTGTCCGTAGCTCCATGAGGCACATGGACGGTGACCGTCTCACTGCTGGCCATAAGCTACGTGCACTCTGCTTCACATGAGTGGACTCACATGCATAGTCACTCATAAAGTTTCACACACGCACTCTCATGCACGGCCACACACACGCGCACTCCCACACCCACCCCCCTCCCACACACGCAGCTTTGAATTATGGCGGGGGTCAGCTGAATGGCTCTCCTGGATGTAATTTTCCTAATTGCGTTTGATGTTAAAACAATAGAGCGATGTTGAATGTGTAGGTCGGAGTATGGCATCGCGTTACACAGGGTCAGGTCCACGCTGCTGGATCCATCATCTAAAGTCTCCGATCTGTAAAACAGACAAGAGTAATTCACGTCAGCCATTATTCTCCATTGATCCCCTAGATCCCCTAGTAAAAGTCAACTGCTATCTGCAGACCTCACAGGAGACAGGATATCTGTGATTTCCCTGAAGGAAGAGGCGGATGATTAGGATGTTAAGGCACCCCTTTCGGGCCGACCAGGGCTCTGCCTTCCTCAGACGGAAGGAAGCTGCGTTCTCTGGAGGCCCGGGGCCTTGGGCTGAGGTGGCCTGACTTTTGATCACTACGCCTAGTCAACACACACACGCACACGCACACACACACACACACACACACACACACACACACACACACACACACACACACACACACACACACACACACACACACACACACACACACACATAATCACGCACAGACGCACACACACCATCCCTATGTTAACTTGTGAGAGAACCCATGTGGCCCCTCTGTGTTAGAACTGAGCTAGAAAAACAATACCTGCTTCGTGCTTTTCCATGTAGCTTAATTCCTTCGGAGTGTGTGTGTGTGTGCTCACGTGGCACCGGCAGGTGTTTACGACTGCATGTACACATTTCTGTGCATACGTGTGTTTATGGTTGTGCGTGTGCAGGCGTGTGTGCAGCCGTGACCACACAGGTGTTTATGATTGTTTGCAAGCAGTCAAGTCTATGTACGGGTGATATTGTGTTTATTGTTACATTTGTTTGTGTGTGTGGGGTTGGGAGTGTGTGTGTTCACAGATGGTTAAAAGCCATACTAGTTTATGATGCCCTCTGCAATGTCAGGGGCCCAATTCTCTCTCTCTCTCTCTCTCTCTCTCTCTCTCTCTCTCTCTCTCTCTCTCTCTCTCTCTCTCTCTCTCTCTCTCTCTCTCTCTCTCTCTCTCTCTCTCTCTCTCTCTCTCTCTCTCTCTCTCTCTCTCTCTCTCTCTCTCTCTCTCCATTAGAAACAGTTGTTAGTTGTTAGTTGACAACCTCTTAACCGATCCACAAGGGCACATCATACCAGTGTGTAAAGAATGAACGTTAAAAACTATACATTCGGCCATTTGCTTTGCTTTGAAGTTCTTTGACCTAACGTTCCCTCTCTACATCTCATCGCCATACCCTTTTCTGGTGTTGGGGGGCAGATGATGAACGTTCTGTACCAATACGCTCTGTTGATATTATCGATATAAATACATTCTCATTAAGGGGTTCTCTGCAGCTCTTTGAACAATCTTTTGAACAACTTCTTCCAGCAACGTTAGAGCATGATGGATTGTGTTTTAATGAGAGCAGGAGGTCATAGCTTTTAAAGAGCATCCCTTGTTAGAAAAACCAAATGTTACATGAGTTCTAAGCACTTTAATCCTTAGAAGATAGAAAAGCACAATAAGTAATGTTTTAGAAATGACCGCTGTTGAAGATCCATATGATGTATATTCTGGTTGACTGTGCGACTTGCTACGCATTCAGTATGGCATCATACAATATGGCATTCAGAGAGCGTTTAATTAGCAGCACACTTTGCACTTTATAGTTCAAAGATGTTTATCCACAGTATTAAACGTATGCTATGAGCAGAGCAAACTGACCGGCTTGACCATCCTGGAAACAGCTACACTAGTATATACAATACATCGTCCAGCTGTTAGTGTGTGTTTCTGTGTGGGTGGGTGTGTGTGTGTGTGGGTGTGGGTCTGAGTTTGTGCATCTATGCATACTGCGCAAGCACCTGGCTGATGGTGAGGGTTTCGTCTGAAGCTAGTAATGTGTGTATGTGTTTGACTGTGTGTGTGTGTGTGTGTGTGTGTGTGTGTGTGTGTGTGTGTGTGTGTGTGTGTGTGTGTGTGTGTGTGTGTGTGTGTGTGTGTGTGTGTGTGTGTGTGTGTGTGTGTGTGTCTGTGTATGCATATATCTGTGTGTTTGTGTGTGTGTGTGTGTGTGTGTGCGTGTGTGTGCGTGTGCGTGCATATATCTATCTGAGTATATGGGAGTGTGTGTGTGTGTGTGTATGCATGTGTCTCTCTGTGTATATGGGTGCATGTGTGTGTGTCTGTGTGTTTGGCCTGAGCCTGGCCCATGTGTAGATCTGAGAGACAGATGTAGGAAATCCAGGCAGATCACAGCAGCCTTCCGTCTGCGTCGGGCGGGGGGGACAACATCTGGACAGGGACGTGGAGTGGCTGTGTTTATATGTGTCTGCCTGTGGAAGAGATATACAGATAGAGTGGGGAGAGAGACCTGGCCACAAAACGTCTAGGTAAGCGGCTCTAGTCAGTAAGCGGGATTGTAAAGCACAACAGTACACGGCAAGGCCTGTCTCGGAGGTAAATAGCGCTGACAGAGCAAACAGGTTGGAGATCTGCTGATACTCTGAGGGAGGTCGACCCCGAAGGTTTTGTGGTCATATTTGCGTTTTCGAGGCAGAAAATTGGGAGGCTAAAAGAAATCCCAGAGCTAACAATAGTTTGGATTACCAGGAAGGGCAGAGATCAAGGAGACCGCCAGATAATGCTCTCAGACACACACATCAATACCACCAGCGGCATGGACTGTTCCGCACTGGACTTAGCAGAAATGAGCAAGGGCTACTTCTCTGCCAGGCTGCCGTGACTGAACAGCCATGGGGTCGGTCTGTTTAGTCACATGACCATATTTTCATTCTGAGGGAAGAATGACAATCGTAATTCACAATGACCTGGTTTAAAGTGGTATTGTCTGAAGTGACAGTGGGGGTGGTGACTTTGATGATGGAGTTGCTAGTGGTGGTTGAGTTGACGATGGTTGGGGTGACGGTGACTCCAAGAAGGCATTCTTGGTGGAGTTTAGTGGATTGTAATGGTGATGATGGAGATGGAGATGGCGTTGATGGTGGGACACTGGGACAATGTGGCTGTGTGTCTCTCCATTCATTACCTGACGGGGTGTATTTCTGTGTGAGGCCTGGGCTGTTTTCCTCATTCGGGGCAGCTCAGAAGGAAACTTTATCCCCATTGTGTAAATGGATGTTTCTCTTTGTTTGTCTTCCGCTGGCATGCCATCCCTCAGTAGCCACAGTGTTTATGTTGATTTCCCGTTTGGTTGGAACTAGACAGTTGATGGGGCACCTTTTTTTACACAGCATGCCACAGGAATTCACAATCCTCTCCTAATATCGGCTTCATCTGGAATATGCCTGAAAAAATATTCTTGACACAATATGATATTTCACAACTAAACGATAGCTTCACATTGAAGGTAGTGTGGTGAGTCATTAAATGATTCTGCATTTGTTTCTCCCCATATGGGAAAGATGTTTATTCATTCAGGCCATTATTTACTCTAGATGTGGGTATCGCCTAACAAGTCAAAATGAAGAATAGTTCCAAGTACTGCTTGACGGGCTGTCTGTGTCCTCTTCTGTAGCTGATAGTTTACAGCCATTAAAGCACCCTGAGTGTTTGATTAATTTGTTTTGGAGCAGACTAACTAATACCAGCGATGACGGGTGAGAACCTAAACCGTGGGACTGGGGTGTCCCCACTGATGACAGGCTGCCTGTGGCACTGGGGCTCCTGCGACACACCGGCCTAATGCCTTTACCCGTCTGAGCAGAGGGTAGAAGCTCCCACTGGGCCGCATGAAGCACCGACATGGTGTTGTGTGTTGTCTTTGGAATCGGGGTGATTGCGATGCTGGGGGGGTCTTTAGGCTCCTTGGGTGTTACCGCAGAAATGCTGAAACCATAAGTTGTTCCGCAGGCCTGCAAGTGTGTGCCGAATTTCTCGGCTGTGTGGTTTTCACAAAAAACACTTAAAGAACTCAGGAGCAACTTTTGAAGAATGGAGCCACACATTCCCATGCGGCAATCATCCATTTTAACAATCAAACGGCCCTCTCAGCTTTTATTCCCTTATAAAACCCCAACAAAATTGGGGTTTAATACACATTCATTTCCTATTTCCATTTTTGCTTTGACTGTGTATTTCTTCTTCGTGAGTGCCGTTCAGTCTGGATCAGGTCCAGACCGCTCCGGTCTCCGTCGACGCGCGAGCCTTTCCGTGTTTACACGCGGCCCGTCTGTTTTAGTAATTAGCTCAACAGGTGAGTGCCATTACAAATGGGGCCCCTGTTTGAACGTGAAGAGCGTCGGTGTGTGTAGCGCGAGGGCTGGCCAAAGGCCAAGCGCCCCCCCTGCAGCACACATGCTAAACACATCCCCTCCTCGCTCACCACCTCCTCCTCCTCTTCCACACTCACCCCTTCTTACTTCGGCGAGCTCCTCGCTCACAGGGCCTTGATCCCACTAGCCCTCGCCGTCTGAGCTTCTGTTTTAATAACTTGCGTGGCGCTGCGTGGCGAGACGTTATCGTTCTGCCCGGTAACTCGAAACCCGCAGGAATCTGCTCCTAAAATCCACACGGCACCTCATTTTAATTTATATTCCCTTCCTTCTTTTTTGCACTCTTGAGTTATGAATTCAGCTGGGTGATGATGAAGTGTCGTGCGGCAGATTCTCCTGGGGTCCGTCCACCAGTGGTGTTCTGCCGGGGCCCAGGCTCACCTTGCAGGGATTGCACAAAAGAAATTGCAGCCAGAGGCATTTATCTCACTCATCGCCCTGGGATGATAGACCGTTGTACACTTGGGAAACCTGAGGAGCCCTGAACCGGCCTGTGTTGGTTGTTTTAAGACCTCTGGGCATTAGGAAAGTGACTAATTGCCGTGTAAAAACGCGTGCAGGGATTAGATATTCTCGAGAAACGAGGACATGTGTCTGCCGTCACTTGCTGAATAATGTTGAGGGGTGAAGAATGACAGAAGTCGCAACTTGAAAGATGTGAGCTCATAAAAATTCCTGTAGTTCATAATCATCCATGTTCAGACTCAAATTGAAGTGGGTAGTGGAATTGGAGCGAAAACACTCCTGGAACAGCTTTCTCTGGATTTCTCAAGCTCGTATGTCTGGTTGTGAATTCAAGAGAAATTATGTTGCCAACACTAATGATTTTGCTAAGTTGTCCAACATTTGAGACCTCATTATGAAGGGTGGGTGAAATCTGATACCTCCTGACTGCTTGTAGATTGACACAATAACCCCGCTGTATGTAATGTCTTGTTTTCTTCGCTTGCGGCAGTGGCAAAACTGAACCAGTAATTCATTCCAAAGTGGCGACAATGGGCCAGGTCAGCGGTCTCCGGTCTCGCTCTTTAAAATATCACCCAAGGGTATTTATATCCGTTTATATCCTGAAAGGAGAGAGGAAGGTCAAATGTGCCACCCTAGCTCCCACAAAGCACACACTGTTGTCTGCATTTGTGTGTAAAATGTTTAATGGCTTTTGTGCTTGCGAGGAACATGTTCTTGCTCTCTGATCTTTGTGGACTTGTAGGTTTAACCTTCACTGGTATGCCTTGCCATTTGTCTTGGGTAAATAATGGGGATTATGGGTCAAGAAGGGTCCACACCCATGATGCACTCTGTCTGATTGAGATGTGTGGTTCGCAGGAAGACAATGTTTGGAGACCGCTCTCGCAGCCTGAGAGCTAGCTGTTTACATAAACAACTGTATTATTTCAAGTTGCTTTCTGATAAGATTTTTACCTAATGTTTTGAGAGAGATTTTGCATGTTTTTTATATAAACTTCAATGCAGTATTTATTTAACTCTGCTTCCATGATTTAATGAGCCCAGGAAATCCTGGGATTAACTATAATGCCGCCTTTTATGCCAGAAGAAAGACATCATCCTAATTAAACTATGATACCACAGCAATCCCTGTGATATTCTGGCAGATGTATACACCAGTACTGCCCGGCTGACTTGTGGTTGGTAGGACGGACCTTATCAACCTGGGCTGATTTTAAAATGCTCACATGGATTGGCATTTCAACCGTCTTCCCCCTTGCACCCCCTTCTAAAATAAACGAGGTCCAGACTGATTACTCCAGCTGGCGACAACCCAGCCATGGCAGGGCGGGGGTTCGTGACACACGCTTGTGGACGACTGAAGGTCGTTTAACAGCAGAGAGGCGCCTGTAAGGTCAGATACTGGCAGGCACAACGAATATTCAGACGTCTTCCAGTAAAAGGTTATTTTTCTATGGACATGGGTTATGCACATTTATTTTCCCTCCCGTCACCCTCCCCAGCGGCTTGTTTTTGTGACCTCTGTGTTGTGCTGGATCTGAAACGGTGCCTTTAAGACTTCGCTTATTGTCTTTCTGATGCAGTCAAGAAGACCGGGCTTACCTCCTCAGGTCACATCCTGGACATTGGACGGCCTCCGCTTGTTTCCTCCCTAGCGTTCGACGTTGAATAGATTTCCTTCCATGTTCATGTTTCTTTTGTGTCCTTCTAATTCCTGCCTTGAAGCTACTAACTATGGCTCCCAGTGTACAAAAGCACAGCCCCTGTCAGGCTGAATAAGCCCCGAGTGTGTCTCCACGGCGCTAACCCTCCATTAAGTCAATGATAGAGTAGCTGAGGGTTCCAGGCTCATTAAAACCCCTGGACTGTGTGGACAAGAAAGGCCTCAGCCATCCTGAGGTGAGGTGAAATTGGCAAGTCGGGGGAAATTCTTACCTAACGTATCCTTAGCTAACGTACACTTTAGAAGTCGGACTAATTTCTTTATGATAGAGTTCGGGTTTTATATGGGAAAATAAATTACAAAAACTGAGATTTTTTTTTACGGCACGTAAACGTCGACCAAATCAGATGCTGCCATGTTTAGAATCCGTATTACATATTTGAATTCATATAAAGTACGTCTATATACAGTATTATGTGCTGCTTAAAGTTAACCATTCTTAACTTTAACTCTACTGTGCTCATGTTTGTTTGAAACATGAGGTAGTCTATTTTGACTCTATTTTGAGCCATGCACCCAATGCTCAATCATCTCTTTTTTCTTTCTATAAATCCATTTGGTGGGGAATAAAGAAAAACAAAAGTGAGCGCAGCAGTGAGAATCTAAAACTGAGCAGTGAGGCTGTATGTGAAAGCTTCCTCAGACTACTTACCTCAATGGATTTCATTAAAGAGTCTTGTTCTATCAAGTGTAGGGCTTTCTGTTTGTGTGTGCGTGTCTGTGTGCCTTTTCCCTTTCCTGAGAGCATTTGTTTGTGGATTATGGTCTACTCTGTTAATGCTGCCCTTTTCTGGCACACGTACAATGTAGCGTTTGTGGCAATCTGCTTTCAGAGGCTCGGGTAATTGTTTAATTCCTGGATTAGTTGTTTGTTCGGAGTTCCAGGAGATGTTGGAAATATCCTCTGGTCAGTCTCCAGAGAGATCTGACATACAGAGAGGGTACCGCATTGGCTCTTCTCAACCAGGATTTGCAAGAATCCCACCAAATTATGTCTGAGCAGGAAGACCTATAGGATATATTTCGGATATTTAGGTGATGAGGTATATCATGAGTTACTCATGTTTTTCACATTATTTTAAATATTGAAACCTGTGAGTGTTCAACTGAGAGAATTTGACTTGGTTCGGGGCTCTCTGAACCACAGCCCTAGTTTTGTGTAGCAGACACTTGGACACACAATGGTGGTGGAGGTAACCTACACCACCGGTGTTGGTTAGATGTCGGTTAATCAGCTCCTCTCCTGCCCCTGGGCATCGACTCCCTAACGCCCCTGGGCATACACCACACAGGCTCAAGATGCCACGTCCCAACTGTTATCGTTCAGACCACTTGTGAACGCTGACCTTTCGTTGCTCGTCTACTCGCGTTACAGTGTGGTATGATGCAGCAGAAAACACGGAGGACCAGCTAATGGGCTAACCGCTAACCTTAGCCTCACGGCACCACTAGATTTTGTGTCAAACCGGTGCCAGCCACACTTATTTTCACACTGTGGATAAGTGGATTGAATTTGAGCCGGTGTGTCTGGCGAGATTGACCGCCAGACAGGTGGCTGGTTACGTGAAGTTTTGGGTGGTTTGTGGCCTTCAAACTACAACGGTAGCAGACAATGTTTGGTTCTTGTGTAGGAGAGCGGCATTAAAGATCTGCTCCTTTTCAAATCTTCCCTATTCATACTTCACATTTTCCCACAGAGTGACTGAAGTGGAAAACTACTGCCAAAAAAACCCTCAGCCTGTGCTTCTTAGCAAACCCCACCAGGTAATACCGTTGGTCATGGCTAGAGAACGCAATAAGGTTCTCTGTGACCCGTCCACTGTCTCCCAACGGTCCATGAGTGAGGGATGAGGATCTCTGTCCCTGTGGTTCCGGTCCATTCGTCTCACACAGGATCTGTTACGTCCACTCTCTCAACCACAGCATCACGGTATTAGGGTTTGAAATGAGCATGGGGGGGGGGGGGGAGGGTGTGTGTTATGTGAATGTTAGTTGGTCTAGACGTAAGTGGTGAGGACTCAGAACTCAATATCACAGTTGTTAAGGTTTATATGTTCCCCTGTGGATCCCGGGCGGTGAGGCAGGGTTTTAAAGGGACACCGTATTTCCTTTTTTTACTTTCATTACTGCACTAGATTGGGACCAGCCTTGCTGTAAAGGTCATATATCCATTTTATATTTGGAAACTGGGGGGTTTATGTGTGATGGAGGGAGGTTTATGTAAAAACAGTGAAAAGCCATGACATTCAGCAGATGGGTTTACCAGGCTTTAATACTAAGTGCATATTTTCTTTTTCTCACAATGGCAAAAGTTCATGCCATTTCATCCTTTGATGGATTCACATCTCTAAGTAGCCCATACCCCTCTATTGTTTTCATAATTTCACCGGGAAGTCGTTGACGTAAGGTGTACAAATTCGGCTCTTTTTTGAATAATATAATAGTCTAATGTATAGAATTCAGTATTTCGATACTGAAATGCCATTACTGGGTGGCCGTATTGACTTGAAATGCACACCAGTCTTAATTGCCAATAAATACAAATTCAAGGAGTAGTAAAGTACCTCAGCCAGATATATATAAAATGTCAGGCTCAGTTTCCCAAGTATAGAGTGTCCCCTATTGGTTTCTCCGGAAGCTTCTCTGTATTCCCTGAGGCTTTCCTGGGGGAATCCAGTTGATCATCAACACAGTATCTGTCATTATCACCCCCGTGATTACGTTGCTTACTCAAGCCATTCCCGGTGGAGGGGTCCAAACTCTGCGTCCACACTCAGTATGTATTACTGTTTATTCATCATGTGTCTCCCTGCACACCCTTTACCCCTTACATGAGCACGACATAACTCCTTAAAACCCATTGGGGAGTTGCATCCAATTGAAATACATCTAAATCTAAATCTATTCATATTTCCACAATATTTCTGCACTTACCGGTATATTAATTTAGCATAGAATGAATCTCCCAATGTCATACACTATATCTTAAAGAATAATCTGGGTTGGTATTTTATACATCAGCGGTATCGCTCAACGCTCAGCGCAGTATTCAATGTTTTCATCCATTCCAAGGGGAGTCTCCCACCAGCAGTCTTCTGATGGTGGGTGCGTTTGCGCCGGCCTCCGAGCGAGGGTCTGAGAGAGCAACCGGATAGCGGGAGGGGCAGGCCGGAGGAGCCGGGGGCGGCGGTGGGCTTTGGGTTCGAGTATTTTCAGTGCTGGAATTCTGGGAGGTATTCCTGGCTCGGTGTCCCAGTACTCCAAACATGGCGGCCCACCTGCCCTGAGGCCTCCACTGGCCGGGGTACGCCCCCGAGTGACACAAAGGTTTGTGTAACAAGCCCGGAATAAAGGGGAGTTGAGCTGGGGTGTGTTGACGCCAGGCTAGGCCTACGCCGTTATCGTTGCGCCTGTTCCACGTTTAAAAACTCAAGACGCTCTCTATTTAGTTCTGCATTACTTGCAAGATGAGCCTTGATGCCCACTTCAGACTCAATTTACCCAGTGTGTGAGAAACCCCGGTCCACATTGGTTGTTGGCTACGGCTACGAGAACAGCCAATGAGTGTTCATGCTGGCATGCAGTCTTGAGTTCTTCATTTCCGGGCTCTGCCAAACAAGGCTTTTTACATAAGAGGGGAACAACAGGTGGTCTGGACCTTGGGACACCAGTAAAGCCCGGGAGAGCGAGAGGCCCGGCATAGATGACATAAACGCCCTGAGGAACACGAGTCCGTATGTGTACGATTGTCCATGTGTGCGTGCGGCTTTATGTGTAGGTCCCGTCTGTCATGCGCTGCCATCCGCTTGTTGCATGTGAAGTCCTAGCTTCAGCATAACCGTTCTTTGGCGCCATCGCAGGCTAGGCTATATTTGAACCCCCGCCCCCACAAACACCACTACCCGACACCCCCCCTCCCCCACCCCCTCAAGGTTCCCAGGATGCCATTGGCTCATGGGGGTCTATTGATGTGCCTTGTGTACACCGAGCCAAGAGGATGTGATGGCGGGCCCAGAATGCAGCAGGAATCTCGGTTTCATGCTTGCGTGCGAAGCAGGTTTAGGCTTACAATGTTGGGGCTGCTGGCTTTTGGAAGCATGATTCAACTCCTTCTATGTGTAGTTGCACTTTTATTGAATTGTTCAAAAAAGTAAACATTTTCTGATTTAGGACTGATAATGATACACAAAGTACTTTTAAGTGTTTTTAAATACATAAAAGGACATTTTAGAATTAACTTTTCTGTAGATTTAGATTATTCTCATGTGGTTTTTATTCAAAAATGTTAGATCCAATACGTACATACAGAAGGATCGATGCAGTTTGTCCATTAAGGAACCTTGGCACCCGTTAAAGGGGACGTTGCCATAGCAACCTGTGACTAACTGCCGGACGTTTCTCAACCAGGGTCGACGGGAAAGAGAGGTCGCAGTGGTGCTCCAGGTAGGATTGGCCTGCCGATAACAAGAAGTGTGCAACTATTAGTGAATGAAAAACACACACCTCTCCATTCATCTGTTTACTACTTAGTCTTTTAGTGGACACTTATAGCCTTAGCTACTTACAGTGAAGTAAAATCCAGGTCATTAATGAGCAGGTGGCCTAATGCTGTTGTACAGACTGCAGAATTTGGGGTTGTAACCTAGAGCCCCTTTTAGCTGGCGGTCGAACACCCTTACGACTATGCTATCCTGTACTTTATTAATGAGTATCGGCTTGTGTGTGTGTGTTTGTGTGTGCGCAGGCCAGTAAGAGCATTTACTGTGGGTAATCAAGCAGGTAATTGTTGGGCAATACCGGGAGTGACAATGGCGCCACCGCTAATTTATTCGAATACTCCCAACCCGTTAGCGACCATTAGCTGGCTATTCAAACATCCACCCCTCGATCACACATTTAGCTCGCTGTTATATCATATGCCCGGTTTAGCACAGGCTGTTTAACATGTCACCTCAAATTACTATAAAAACAGAAACTCCCCCACAAAAAGACGATCAAGAAAATGGCAGGAAATGGGAGAATAATGGTGCGGGCCAGAGGGGGAGAAAATTGTCACTCCTATTATTTTTTGTGTGTTAAAGATCACTCCCAGATATCTACCAAACCCAGACATAATAGTTCTCCAATAGTAATTATTTAGGATATGAAATACCTTTTTGATGCTGCAAATTAACCAAACCAATGAAACCAAACACCTAAATTAAACCACAGTGACACCATCCAACACCAGTTATCAACAGCCGATTCTGATTGGTTCAAATGAATTCCAAGTGTTTGGTATTTCTTTAAGTCCAGCCGAGTGTTGACACTGAAGCAACATTGCAGATTTCTCCTTAAACAAGCAGGGGGAATAAACTATTCCCAACCTATTAAATTCAGCTGGACTGCAGAACAGACTCTCTCCTCTAAAAGTTTTATTTCCATAACGATACTATGCACATATTTACCCGATGGCAGTGGTTCATTTTTGCGAGTTTGGAATTGGCGGTTGGAACTGAATTCAGGCCTGGGACCGGATAGATCAGTTGGAGGAAGATGTAGGGGATTCATGTTGACATTTCACATAGGTAATTTGCCAATATTAATTTCCTTCACCTTGCTCTCAGTGACGTAATGACATCTTTTGTGACCCGTGCCTTGATCTGGTGGTAATTGATTTTGTCAGTTGACTGCAGGCTTTGTGTGATTCTGCTTACAGAGAAATCAGAGGAAGCCAATTCCTTTGAGTGTGAGAGTATATCTGGTCTTTGCCAGCGGTCTGCAGCATATGTCTTTGATGAGGACGTTTGAAGCGTCTGTAATCTGCATAAACCACATACCAGGCTTGGGGTTTGGAATCGGCTTTCACCAAAGACAGGGTCTCTAATAAAAACGTACTCCTAGATAGAGGAGCGCTTCTGCTGAAAGCTGTTCAAAACCACTATTAAGTCCTGTTATTAGGACCCTAATGCAAGGGTTAAGCAGGAATCATAGAAAAATAGACCATCCTTTTTCCTCTGCTCCGACGTCACCAAGCTCTTAGCAGTAGTCTTGAGTGGAGGCACAAGGTTTAAAGGAACATGGTTTGGTTCATCAGCTCAGTGTTCAGACAGGAAAGCATTTCATCTGGCGCCACGCTCCAAATGCACCAAACTTCCCCCCCTTTGCTAACTTTTCGAAGCCACCGGAAGAGTGTCCGTTTCCGATGTTGCCGAAGGAGGCTAGGAGACGTTAGGAGGTCTCAATGTGTCGCCATTTCTTTCCCAAGTAGCTGGACAGAGCTAGTTTTTCAGATGGTATAGAGGCCTGGGGATCATGGGCTTTGTTAGTCAATGTTTAATGTTACAACTTTTATTTTCAGTGTGTTTATTTGATATGTTTCCTTGCTGATCACAGAAACAGTCGTGGCAGTACAATGTTGTAATACACAAAATTAATGTACCGCATGAACAATCAATATAATATAATCAATACGGCTTCAGATAAAGCTTATTGTGATTGCTATTTCTGATTGGCTCATGTTTGCGGCAGCTGCCTGATGTCACTAGTCATAGTTTGAATAGTGTTGTGATGTGAAGTGACATCATCTGGGACAACATTGAGCCAATCGCAGACAGCGATTGCAATAACAGGTGCTTGACGAGAGATGCTGGTCTCTCTGTGGTTTGCTTTAACTGTTTACTCGCCAATCCGTTTCCTCTTCGCTTTCATGAAACCCAGTGGAATTGATTTGATCATATATTTTTTCTGTTTCGTCAATCTAATATGTGTTCCCTTTTTTTCTCTCTCCCTCTCTCTTTCTCTCCTGCAGGACCTCCAGTAAGTAGACCAGAAGCCTTGTCACCTGTATGTGGTAAAGTGCCTGTGGAATTGATATACTTATTTGTCTGTTGGTCCATTATCATGTTTGTCAATTGTTCTAATTTTTACCATTGTGGTTTATCACATTTTGGTGTGAATGTATAATCTTTGTCAGGCAAATACTATAATTGTATTATCCATTTTGACATTTATTTACTAAACAACAAAAGTCACTCAGTCTTCGTTTTTATTGAAATGGAATATTTCATGATTAGCCTGCCTCCATTACCCGTGCCTGACAGACCACTTCAGTGAGTGCTGTGAATCTGGCCAGCGCCGCGGTCAGAGTTCCTCCCTGGAAACTGTGAGCTGCGGTCCCAGCGAGGACTCTAGGTTGATGATGTAAGATAGTGGGGCCAAGCCCATCATCCCCCACTCTTCGTACTTTGGTTGCTCCCTCTTACGACTGCCGGAGCAGAGTGCTGCTAGTCCCGGCTGGACAGCCTCACGTCAAAAGCTTGCGTCGGTTCGATCTCTGACCTTAGCCAATGCGTTTTAAAGTGACTCCCTGACGTCTGCTGTGGGTCCCCCTCCACCCCTGGGAATGGTAAGGAGGACCTTGTCTGGAACATTGTGTTCAAGGTGCTATAGTCGGGCACCGTTCTGACAGCTGCTGTCCCTGGGTGTCAGCGCCGGGGGGGGGGGGGGGGGGGCGGGGAGGGGGGGAGAGGGGGTTCTTGTAGAGGCCCTGGTTAGGCTCGGGGCAGAGATGGATGGGTGGGAAGGGATCTTGAGCCGGGATGAGTTGGCAGGATACAGCCTGCGAGTGGTCCAGAGGTAGTCAGGCTTTCCTGGCCGGGGCGTGGGTTGCCTCAGTCCCTGGGAAGAAGCCACTTGGGCCATTGTTTGTAGTTTCTGGTGAGGGATCCCAGCTAAATCCAGAGCGCGGGAACAGAGAGGGAAATGGCGTGTTTGTTTAGATCCTGATCTAAAACAAAAGTCATTGTTGCGTGAAAGGAATTTTGATAGGAATCAAGCAATTGGCCATGTGTTATTTTAAGACCAGACTCTGCAGAAACGTAAAAATTCTATGAATGTATGTAATATAAATCCAAGTTGTATTTTCTTGAAAGGCAGGCCTTTTGGAGTCAGTTGTTACAAATATGCTCTTTGTCAATGAGTTTCACAAGTCGTAAAGCGACTTCTGTATGGAGGCCTGGCTCGTGTTTTTACACACATCAAATATAACACACAGTCACCATCGACGCTGCCACCCAAAAGCGTAAAAAGTAAAGCTGGCCATTTCCTGTTTTTGGAAACCTTTGAACCTTTGTCGTCTTTCGAAAACCAAAAGAGTCCATTGCTGAGGAAAGGTCACACGAGAGGCTTGACCCTCTGCCCCTTGTTTTCTCTACAATTAAAGGTTGAGTATGCACAGGCACACACAATCCATGAATGTCACTGAGCTTCCGTTTGAATACTCTGAATGAGCGCAGCCATTCAAAAGTCATAGAGGAGATTGGGACGGGCGGGGAAGGGACCAAAGAGCCAATTATGTACAACTGGCGTTAGTCCTCGTACATGAAAGAGCATACAGGCTTTGTAAAGTATGTTGGGCTTTGATTTATATCGACATGTGGTAGATGCTTTTATATAAACATATGTCATATGGATGTAATGTGAATATATTGGTGAGTTGGGGCATTATAGAGGTACAGGATTATCAACATGTATCTCAGCAAAACATTTGCTCTATTTCTGTAAGTTTTATCTTTTCACTTTACTATCACCAATCGAGTACATTAATATTAGATTGGTATGCATTCATACAACATTATAAATATGTATGGAACTTCCACCTGGAAAACACAATATAAATCAGGGACGAGGAGCGTGAAGACCTGTCATCCTGTCAACCCGGGTTTGACCAACCGGACGGTCCCTTGGTAATCAGAGGCCTCGACGGTCCCATAATACGAAGCACATGTTGGGGTCAAGACCTACCTCTAAGCAGGTCTGCTTTTTCACAAGTTAAGGGGGAACACTATGATCCCCAAGCAGATGTCCCTCCAGAGAGCCTGTAGCAAACTCACAGACACCCGTGTGTTAGGTTCCCACTCGGGGTACACGCACCTCACCGCTGCCCTCTCGACGGGCTGGGGCGTGGTCGCCCTTACTGTCGGCCCGCTGGCCCTCATCTCACTCAAATTTTGACTGGGTCCAGGAACGGCACGTTAATTACAATCAAATGGTTAATCGCTCTCGGTTAAGGGAGAGACACACCAGCCCTTCTTCTGAAGGTGTCTCTACTACTATTGTGGTATTTTGTGAGACTTCTCCTGGTTAAATAAAGGTTAAATAAAATAAAAATTGTATTGTAGATTGTTTCTGTTTATTGTCTGAGATTTATGAATTCTTAGCGTGTTTCTGCGGACTGGGGAACCACAGGGGATGTGAAGCAGTGTGGAGTGTCCCGCCTCGAAGAGTATCGGTGCGTGAATAATGACTTCCCCCGTCTTGCTGTCGGCCAGCGCTCGCCCACACTGGGGTGGGAAGTACTAACAGCCCCCCCAGAGGAAACTCTGAGGGGGGATAGTGAGGAGATGCCAGCATTCAGGGAACCAGGAACTCCTCCAGAAGGTTATCCTTCCACTCTGGGAAGTATGAATGCTTCAGCACTCAAGAAAGAGTCAAGAGTTCCTGTTTATTCACCGGCAATTAGCGGTCCACCCTTAAAACACACACCTGAAGGAACGCTTGATTTATGTTCCGCCCGCCCGGCGGAGACAAAAGGCACTTGACGTCTGACATTGTTTTCCTCCAATGCCCCCCTCTTGAACATAGACAATATCAAACCACTGTTTAGAATTTACTTTTCAAATCGCCATGCCAACGACTTGTCGTGTCCGCCTCCTACTCCAAAACTATGATGTCAGAAAGTCTTAAGTCCAATCTGTAGCATGGGCATGGCATGCAGAACGTGATTTACCTGTGTGTCTCTGTGATTCAACATGTTTTTGGAATCTAGATACATTTATGCTGTGAATGATGATGCTGTGCATCATTTGTGACTCCTTTTCATTATTTTATTTTATTTTTATTGGATCAAATGGATTCAACCCTCAAAACAATCTAGAACATACAGTTGATATAATAAATACCGGCAGATAAACAATCAATGATCAAACCTTTACGAAAAACATTATCCTTCATTATCATTTTATTCTGGCCCTGCTCAATGGTGGCCATCTTGACAAATGTGTTCCTTGACTTGAGCATTGTTGAGATTGACTGTCTCTGTTTGTATCCCTCTTCTCCTCTCACCCCTTCTCCAGGGTCCTCCGGGACGAGCAGGCTTTCCGGTAAACCTCTGTCGTGACTCTCTCTCTTCTCACGTTCGCCTGTGTGTTTCATGACCCTCTGCTCCCCTCACTGAGACAACAGTGACCGTTACAATCATGACCTCAGGCCCTAGCAGGAGTTTATATGTCTGTTCAATTTCAACACATGGACTGACATGAGAACATTTAGATTTGCTCTGGGCCTCCAGAACTTGATGTCCTGTCAAGTTCTGTGGAGCAAAAAACAAAGCCAAGACTTTATTTTTAAGTCTGGATCCATCCAGCCAATGCAAATTATATTATTACTGGAAATGGTTGGCAATGCATATTCAATGATTCAATAATTTATGGCCACCAAATTGGATATCCAAAGTCTTGACCAGAGCTAGAGGCCAGCGCTAGAGCCGCACTACATGGCAGTATGTAGTAACAGCTCTTTCTCTGGAACGTTACCCCCTTCAAAACACAGTTCAGGGGGAACGTCTAATGCTTTCAAAAGATCTCCTCCAAGGGGCTTTAAGGCTGAATGAGATTAGATTTGACATGCTCAGCTTCCACATCTGTTTGGTAAAATAAATGTAGTGACTGCTTGCTTAGAAAGTAAATGAGCTCAGAAATTCTCCGAAGCGATAGTAAAGCTCCTGGGATTTAACAGGTTGTTTAAGCATCCTTGTCTAATGTTTTTATGACATGAAGGTGTAAAAATCTTTCTGATACAGCCTTGAAGTATACAATTTCAATAAACCAGGATATATCCTTACGCCAGTAATGAAAACAATGGTCTAAAGGTGGTTTCTCAGTGAAGAGATGTCAGAGGGTCTCAATGCAAAAGAGGGTCTGAATTCAGAAGTCAAAAATGTCTTCCACATGTCCTCAACTGTTTATTTGGTTAGGAGCCAGCTAATTGCATACTTAAACATTGAATTGTACGTTAGAATCAACCCGGATTCCGGCCCTCTTTTCTGTCTTAACAACCTTGTGCTGTGTGCTATCTGGCTTTCTGATTACACTAACACCTTGAGAATACTGCTTCTGAAGAGTTAAGGTCCCTCCTGTGTCCAGTAGGGCGACAGGTGGCCCTCCCTCATCTGACCTTTATCCCAGGTTGCCAGTCCCCAAAAGCAACCCCCCATTTTAGCATCAACAGGATCACTTGTGAAACGGGTCCATAAAACCACTTGAGGTGTAGAGGGGATGACCTTTTCCTTTTCTCTCCAAGTGTTTTTGGGGCGGTTGGTTGAGATTAGCTGACACTCTTTGTCAATGGAAGGCTGACGTCCGTTCCAGTACTTTGTGATTGATTATGCCTGTCAACTGACTGGAAATGAACTCACACGTGGTGTTGGAGTACGATGAGGGTGAACAAGGATGTGGTTTTTGGAACCTTTCTGAATTTAAAACCGTCTGCGGCATTTCCACACATGGGAGATTTTTTAACAAAGGATGTGGAAGTCTTTCTGTATGATGGATGGTTCATAAACACATTGTTCTTTCTATTATATCACACGCTTGCAGACAGACAGACATAAAGACAGAGAGACAGACATGCAATCAGACCGAACGACTGGCATGCAGACAAACAAACAGGCAGAAAGACTGCCATGCAGCCAGACAGACTGCAATGCAGACAGACAGAGAGACAGACAGACAGGCATGCAGACATACAGACGGATTGGCCGACACAGGCAGAATAGCAGGCAGGCAGACAGATAGACTGGCATGCAGACTGAATGGCAGCTACAGGCACAATGGCAGACAGATGGACAGAGACACACATTAACTCATATATTGCCATAGAATTCTTTCCTTGACCATGAAGCTCCCAAGTTATTGTATTCCACCCTTATTCATTGGCTGCTCCCCTACACTCATCAAATCTACCCTCAAGGGTTGGTCACGTCTTAAAACCATGAATTTCTGCAACCATGTATCATAAAATATTGAGTTACCTTTCGTCGACATCTAAACATAGCCTCAGTGTTGCAACTAAATGTACATTTGAGTGTGTTATAGTTTCAGTCGTCCAAGTGTGACTAAGGTCAGCTATTTGGTGTGAATGTGCTTGCATGTGTGTCCGTGCCTGCCTGTGTGTGTGCGTGTTTATTGATTTTCTGTTCCAGCTGAGACTTGTTAGGCCCTAGCAAGCATAAATCCTTCTGACTCCAGCGTAGGTGTGTTGGGTGTGTTGTCAGCTAAAGGCCCAGGGTGTGTGTGTGTGTGTGTGTGTGTGTGTGTGTGTGTGTGTGTGTGTGTGTGTGTGTGTGTGTGTGTGTGTGTGTGTGTGTGTGTATGCGTGTTTGTGTGCGCACGAGTGTCAGTTGGCGGTCAGCTGTGGTCAGACAGCGGTGAATTTGAGACGGCCAGAATCCTGGTGTGTGTGTGTGTGTGTGTGTGTGTGTGTGTGTGTGTGTGTGTGTGTGTGTGTGTGTGTGTGTGTGTGTGTGTGTGTGTGTGTGTGTGTGTGTGTGTGTGTGTGTGTGTGTGTGTGTGTGTGTGTGTGTGTCTGTTTAAGAGAGACTATAAGAAGGCCCAGAGGGAGAGATTTGTGTGTGCAATAGCGTAGACTTGACCAAGTGCTGTATGTGTTTTAAGCAGACAGAAAATCCATCTCTTTTCTTGGGTCGACCATATGCCCTCAAAGGGTATACTCAGCTTTCTGACCAAACAGCAGCAACAGCCCCAAAGAGTGATTCATCTACTGATTGTGAGAATGCAGTGAAGCGTTCATTCAGCACCTCGGACAGAGATATGAGGAGATCTGTCAGTTCCCCAGCAAGAGTATTTATGTCTTTATATCATTAAGTATGACATGTTCATGTTCATTATTATTCTGTTAATTACATCAGTCTTCTGTATTCTGTTCTCTTATACGAGTGGTGCAAATTCAAAAATAGGATTTACAGAGTGGGATTGGTTTCCAATCTTTTAGCCAGAAAACACTATTTTATTCACAAAAGGCAACAATTGTTGAACCGATTTTGATTCACAGATGCACAATGTTCTCCCTTATCTCATACAAGAAACGTACGCCTGCAACAATCTTACTCGTTTGAATTGGAAAATAATAAACTTGATATATATGAATTATAATTGTACTGATCTTTGAGTGTAGAAAGCAGCATGTCTTTTGCATCCTTAACCTTTCACTTTTGGGGTAAATAATTTCCAAGCTACCACCTTTCTAACCGGCTTGAATCTCCATGGAGCTTTTAACAAAAACCCAAATGACCTGCAATAAAACCTGGTGAAATTACCTTTTCCCCAAAAGGACCTCATACAGCCTTCTGACCCAAATCCACACCTCCTCCCCCACCCCACAAACCTCCTTCTGAACACACTAACCCCTTCACTACTCACCTCCACCCTGTTTCCAACCCCACCCCACCAGATGAAGTCGTCAAGCAGCTGTCATCACCAGCCCTAACCCCCGGGTCTTCAGGGTGCCCCCGGGGTCTGCCTTCCAGGCCTGGGGGGGAGGGGGGGTAAGGGGCGGGTGGGTGGGGGGTTGGATGAGTGTGTAATGGGGCCGTGAAAGGAACCGTGTTCCTGTAATCATTCATAATAATCAGTCATTTCAATGCGGATAACCTGGTTCTGGTTAATAGACATCCAGTCATCACAAAGTCCTGGCTGATGTTTTATATACAAACTAAGTTCTTTAAACATCCCAGACTTCTCAATTTGAACATTTAAAAAACACAGGCATTTCTTAAGCTTGAGCTGTCATAGTAAGAATGTTTGACTGTTACACGCCAACGCTAGCATTTAGCATTTAGCATGGCATTACAACCAGCTGTCTAAGGCCCCATTACAGAGCCAATCACTCCAGTTTGAAAGATCGTCTTGAAATGGATACCCTGATATGATAGCATGTTTTCATTTGGAAATGAGCTGCGAATTATTTAGATTTTTTTTAATTGGCAGCTTGCCCCATGATATCCAATTTTGTAAAAATGCACTGCCCAATGGCCACCTTTGCCAAACATTTTTCTATCTACACCATTCACTATTTCTTGAGTACAACTGAGCTTCCGAATTGTATTTGGACGATACGCACAAAGTTTAAACGTCATGGTGTCCATTTCAAGAGTATAGCATTGCGAGGCTAATGGTATCGCTGACTGCTGTTCTTCTGACTCTGCATTGGTTGCTAGGGTGACAAGGGAGGTCTGGGAATACCTGGACGGATGGTGAGTTATGTGGTCTCCGGCCACTGTAGTACCATAGTATCAACCATAGTACCATCTATGCACCTTAATTATGTAGTCCTACAAAATGTATATTACCTTAGTATTACACCATATAATACCACACCATCGTACCCGATGGTTTGCTACATTGCACAACACATAAGCTATCTAAGTCCATTGTGGTGGGCTAGAAGAGACACTGGAGTTCCCTTTTGAGCCATAGAACCCAATTGTGTGCTACTTGTCACAATTAGAAGAAATTGACGGGAAAGAAAATCCAAATGTAAAATAAAAGATCAGAGTTTATTTTATGAGAATATGCAGAATACTAAGTACCTTTCGAAATTCTTGGGCAAAGAAACAACGTTGAACTTGGTGTTCAACGGAGCGCCTTTCCAAGTAACAGATCATATCCCAGCTAGGGTTGGCTCGGGTGCTTTGTGAGCCTAAGCTAGTTGTCGATATATTGCTTCTCTTTTCTTAGCATCTGTCAGAAATATAGCCTGTCCTGAGACTACACTCTCCACTTCTTACATGCCACACCTCCAACACGAGCATCACCCATTACGCCACCACAACAGTCCCCTCAAACTCAAACCACCTCCACAACCATTGATCATCTCTGCATGTTTCATAGATCCCCTTTTAATGTATCTAATACTGGATCCTCTCCCTCTCTCTTTCTCTCTCTACATCTCTCTCTCCATATCTTTATCTTCTTCCCCCCCTCCCTCCCTCTTCCTATTTTTTCCCTGAACTTTGCATGCGACTGTCTGCTGTGATTCAACCCAGGGCTTAAAAGGACACGGAGGGGAGAAGGTAAGTGTAGGAGCACCTAGCTTTAGCATTAGCACCCAACTACTGCTCAATGTCTGCTCAATGTCTGCCAAGTGTCTACACCAGGGTCTCTGAAACTACGGTCGGGGGCCCAAAATGAGTTGTGATCCAGAGTTGTGTCCTGGCCTGAAAAACACTCAAGAGCGCACAACCTCAAGCTCTCTAGCAAACGGTTGGTTCCAACTGACACACTCGAATTATTTTGGGTCCCGCGATGCAAAGTTGAGGAATACCTGGTCTACACTGAAATTGCAGGGCGACTAGTCCAACGTGATCTGTGAGGATCCCTGTGTCCTGTTTTGTTTAGGGTATTTTTGCATCAGTAGGATTAGCTTCAGAAGGTCAGAGTGCACTGCCACCTAAATAGCCAGTCACTTGAGAATATGGCGAGATGGGAAACGATGGGTGGTGGGTTTTTGGTAGATCCATGCGCTGCATACAGATAAAGGTTCTGTATCCTTCCTAACAGGGAGACTTCAGACACTGTATAAAAAGCATTGTGACATGGGAGGAAAGTTATACAACGTACAATCCATGAGAAAAACATTTTCAAAACACAAATGCGGCCATATCCTCTCTCTCCAGGGGAGGGCGCATGTTCATGGCTCGCGGCTGTGCCAGGGTCGCCATATGTTCATATACTTCCACGGTTTGTTAGATAATTCAAAATAATATGAAAAATGAGATGGGCGTGAGTCATCCACGGCATGTGATAACAGAGGATTTTTATTGGGAGGCTAAACTCTTTTTGTTTTCATAACATTCTCTTAACTTCCAGAAGCATCCCATTCCTAGGCACTAGTTTTAATAACGGGACCCCTTTACTATTGTGTGGTTAGCTCATTAACTGCCAAACGAGAGGCTGGAGAAGTCGTAGAGTGAATCAATGAAAATCTGACAGCAGCACATATATTTAGCAATACTCTGCCAGACATGCATAGAGAAAAGGCATATTTTCATTTAAACGTCATATTTATAAAACTGCTTCTGTGGGTTTCAAAGCACGGCATTGTGTGCCAAGCAACTTGTAAACGCAAGCAGGATAAGAGGGAAAACTGAGGCTATGAGCGACAGAAACCCACAGCCTGACTTTTATGTTTTCCCAGGCCGGAGACGATTTCATTTTCAGGCTAAATAAAATCAGTGATTTCTTTGTTCGCTTCCCACTTTATAACAGCGCTTGGTTCCAGTGTGTGCTTCTCTGTGCTTTGGCTGCTGGTTTTGGTCTTTGATCTATTTCTGCCGTGTTTCACCTCGCTGCCCCCACCACAGTAATCCAAGCCAGGTCCAAAGTTATTTGCACATCTTCCCTTGTCTGCTCGCACCGCGCCGTAAGATGACCAACCAGGTTTACGGTTACCCAGACCCCTGCTCGCCACTCCATTGAAGCAGGGTTTCGACCTTTCCCATCATAGCTCCCAACCGATTCATCAAACCGAGTGTGCAAAAGGAAGCATTTCCCCTTCCCATAGTTGGTATATTTGTTCAGAAACTTGAAGAATCAGCCAGTTCCCTGTGTGATGGATGGCCGCTGCCATCGGCTCTGTCCTCGTGATAGAGTTTCATCAGGAGGGACAGAAGCTAATTAGATAAAGTGGCTGGTAACCGGAGGTGGACCTGGTCTTGTCTCGGTGGTTTGTGTGATTGCGCGGCGGAGGGAGGTCCTCGACGTGTAGCAGTAGGCTGAGACAGAGGCCAGGGCCCAGTGAGTCTCCCACTGTAAACACAGCAGTGGGCCTAACCTTCTGAGTCTTAATGTGTGGCTCCTAAAATCATAACCTCCTTCTGCTCTGGGCCGAAAGTCAAAGTAAACTTGACCACTAACGCCGGCATGTCCCTCAACTCGGTAATAGGATGAGGAGAAGTGTTTATGTCTTTAGGAGCTGGAAGCACCATAACTCTAATCTACGGTGGTAGATGGATTTTTCCTTGAGGTCTTGTCAACATATATCACCGTATAAGAAACAACGCTCTCCCTCCATCACTACGCAAATATGCCCTAATGGGAGTCTGCGGAGATCGGCAAGAGGGCAGAATGGAGGAGTTTGTTTCCTTTGTGTCCCTGAATCCTTGTCCGGCCTCCTCACCGTGACTCTCTCTCTTCTCAGGGTGCACCGGGCGAGCCTGGGCTGTCCATCATCGGGCCGAGGGGACCTCCTGTAAGTGTATTCCCCTCTACTGTAATCACAACTACCTTTAATCCCCTACTCCTATGTCTCTCAATCAGTGTCTCCTTTTTTTCCTTTCTCCTGCTCTTACACACTCTTTGTCTCTCTGTCTCGCATACTCCGGTTCTTTATCCTTCTCCTACACTCCCTCTCTCAATTTCTTTGTCTCTCTTCCGCTCATTCCCTTTTACCCTCTCTTTCTCGCTCTCTCTTTATCTCTTTATCTCTCTCTCCTCCTCTCACTCAACAACATCCTAAATCAAATTATGAGATGTAAAGATGATTGCCAATGTCGTGTGCCTTGCCCTGCCTGTGATTATGGCAATCACTCATGCCTGTTGAATCAGGAAGTAATCAGGAAGTTTCTCCAGGACCAATCTAAGGAAATGTAAAGGTATCCAGGCATAGCAAGACTAGAAACCTCTGTGTTTGTACATGACATTAAGCTTTTGATTTAAATTTTGGATAATTTTGCATCTCTGTCTGCTTTTTCTTTCGGACAAAGAAGAAATATACAATGGAGCAATAATGGAGTAATGATATGACGACTATAATGACACATTTAATATCCTTAGACTGGCTTTAACTTTGAAGAAGTTTTCTTCATAATGTTCAATTTTTTAACTTCTTTTTTTTTTTAACTAGAACAGCCAATCGTCTGGCCACTTAAGTGAGGCAAACATGTGTTTTTTAAATCAGTGGTTATAGCAGTGCATGGCCGTTTGTGCCAGCCCTTCCAGAATGGTAATTGGCATTTCTAATGCATAGCAGACCGGGCAGGAAGTGAGACAGAGGAGGAGCCTCAAAATAAAAGCACAGCCAGACAGAAGCTGTCAAAGCATAGTTTATTGTTTTAAGTGAGATTATTAATATTTCTCTTTTTGGCAACAGGCCACAGCATCTGTGCCAAGTTGTCATTTTCAGTGTCAAAAAAGTAAAATAGTACCAATAATCGTAATCAAATGCCTTACATCATCAAAATCCTCCTTGCTCTCTGTCTCAAAAAACAAACAATATGCAAGCTTTCTGTGAAAGATGGTAGCAATAAAGTTGTGCTATTTCGATACTTGGACAGCAGACTGAACCTGCCTTGGTAGACCCAGACAACGATCCTAATAAGTTTCCCTTTGGTCAAAGAAATACAATCTGTTTCACTAGCTGAACCCCTTCTCCGTCTCTGTAATTTACCTTTATGTTGTTGTCTGTAGAAACACTCTCCTCCCTTTCTCTGCTCTCTCTCACTGTCTCTCTCTCTTTCTCTCTCTCTGTCTGTCTCTTTCTCGTCCCCTAGGATATTAAAAGTCTTGTACCAGACCGAGTCGTAGCCTCCTGAATATCCACTCTGACTACTCCAAGCTTGTTGTCTAATCATTATTGACGTGGAATAACTCCTCCCTGTCGCCAGGCATAACGTGCAGCAGTCCATCTTTATTAAGCCTGCAAAGGAAGAAGAAAATCTGTGCTTCTTGCCCCCATCTATTTCTTTGCAGGTTTTGTGTTTCAACTGATTTCCTAAAAAGAAAACTGACTGTTCCCCCTATGGGCTGCAGTATCACTCCCGCTGTCCAAGTCAATTACTGGCCTGCCCGGGGTTTTTGCCTTGGAGGGGGGGGGCAATGGGGAGTGGTGGTGGGTATTGGGTTGGGGGGTGGGGGGGGGGGGGGGCACCAAGAGTTCTGAGGTCTAGCTCCTCATACAGAGTTTTTTTGAGGGGGAGATCTCCACGTCAATCTGCGAGAGAAGTGCTCCTCCAAAAACACATCATCTCTGTTTGTGCTCTGTGTTTTCCTAGGGCCAGCCAGGCACCCGCGGGTTCCCAGGGTTTCCAGTAAGTGAACACTTGTGTCATTCATCTGCCTCACAACACTTAAGATGCAGGTTTAGGGTTAGGGGCCACCGTGACAATACACTGAGAGTGGAAGTTTGTTTTAGAGATCAGCTCAAAACCCTCAACAGTATTTCTTGTTCCTGGTATTGCCTTCTTGAAGGTAATGTCATTGAATGTCCATGTGTTGGTCTCTTCGTGACGTCTTGTCTTTAATTCAAACCACTTTTTGAAAGAAAATAATAATTATTTACCCGTGACATTTTTAAGCACGTCACCTTTCTATTATTAAAAAGGAAGGGCTTTAGTCACTGTAGGTCTATGCGGATAAAAACGTCTGCTAAATTACAAAAGAGTAAAAGTGCAAAATGCCAGCTCTTCAAATGCAAAAGAAAATATGGATTTTACAATAAAAAATGCTAGCAGATTGTGCTATGATTTTTCTTCTTTTTGCTTCTTACTCTGTCTTCTTTCATGCTAGGGTCCAATCGGGTTGGATGGCAAGACTGTGAGTTTTTTCTCTTTTTCTCAGATATGTTATAATGATAATAATGATATAATTGAGTCAATGACTTTGCTACTTTAGTTCCCGGTTTCATCAACCTACGGCCGTAATGATCATAATTAGGCTAAGAATGATTGTAGTCATTTCAGTCATAAAATCTCTATTAGTATCATTACCGCCATTACAGGGCACTGTTTAAGATGTCATTTATGTTTCTAGGAAGTTATTCCTATGGAAAATCAAGGCCAGGTATCTGTGTTGGAATCACTTTAACTCTTCGCCGTTGATCACTGTTTTCTATCACAGGGACAGAATGGACAGAAGGGTGACATGGTAAGCTTTTCTCAAGACCAAAACCTCCAAAAAACTAAAATATATATAAGGCCTATTACGAGCTTTGACAAGTTAAATTATTTTTTAATGTTCTATTAAGGTATCATATTATAAAAAAAAACAGTGTTTGACCACACATAATCATTGGAAAACAAAACTAGCGGCCTCATTTGTGGACAGGGTAATAGGATAGCAGGGCTGTTTTAGTAAAATAAGGAAATGACCAGACACACTTCAGAATAGACCTGATCCTATATTTTCAGGTTTGTGCAACTCTTTGTTATTTTTCTAACATAGGCTTTTGAAAAACCGGTCATGTGTTACTTTTCTTGATCTAATTCATGTTGTGTATTTTTACTATTTGAATTTCGATGAATTCTAAAGCAACCCACTCAAATGATGTGCTGCATTACCATTGAAAAACTCCCCTGAGCACCTCTGTATTGAATAAACAGTTTAAGACGGTATTAAGTTCTGAAGAATATCATCATCACCCTATTAGAGTAGCCGATGTGGTTTTGCGTTGACTTATTTTGTCACAAACACCCACTTATGCCTTGCTGGCCACCGGAGAAATAGCACTTCTTTAGCAGACTTGGATCGTGGAAGTCGGTCCTCTTGCCAACCTCAATAAAGATATATTTATAGAAGAAGGGGAAAATGCCCTGAATGCTCTGTGGTGTGAGCTTTTTTCAGACATTGACAGAAACTGTTTTCTGTCACTCCTTCGGGTAGTTCAACCTTTTTTCCCCGGGATGGCTGTTTAAAGAGCATTAGTCTTGGTGAGACAGTGGGAAGTTATTCTGTGTGTGGGGGGGAAATGAGGTATGTTTTGAGAAGGGGGGGGGGGGGGGGGGGGGGGTTTCTTTCTTGCCTATTCTGACCCACATCACCGGTGGGCTCCCATTTGGCGAGAATCCGGAGAAACTGTTGACCTCCAGTGAAAACACCACAGTCTTCCAGTAGGTGTACATCTGCGTCTGGCTAAAATAACGCCGTAGGGATGGTTAACGACACTATAATGAGCTGGTTTTCCTAACCCGCTCCCTGCCCCCGCCTGAGGGGACGTCAAGCAGTATGCACGGAGCATTCAAGGCAGGTAGCCTTGGGGAATGTTCCCAGACGTGGGGTTGGTGGGGTCGGTTCAGAGCTGTGGGGTGGGTTCTTAGGTGGAGGGTCACCTGAGTGCCGCTGTGGGCTGGATGTATCCAACTGGGCCCTGGCTTCCTCGGGTCCATTAATCAAGGCTGTGGCAAGGCTCTGACAGATGAGGAGAGCAGCACACCCCAGGAGCCGCTGGGAAGTCCTACTGAATCGCTCAGTTCAGGACCAGTGATTAGAATGGACTTGGTCCAGGCGACCTGCCGCTTGGGGATGGCTCTTTATTGTTTCCCAGTTCACGGATCGCTTTGCTTGACTCTTGTATCCTCTTTCAGGGTCAGAAAGGGCTGACGGGGCTCCCAGTAAGTTTTAAAACGTTTAATAGCATCGTCTTTGACTTTTCACCCTATTATCAGTACTTTGCAGTTTGTTTGTTAGATATTAATTCAAACTTATGTTTCTTCTACTAGGGTGACCATGGACCTAAAGGAGAGAAGGTCAGTGATCTGTTGCACATGAGAATATAACTTATTCTATTAATGGCCATATTGGTTAGTTGGGTGTGGAACCCAACAAATATTTGGAAACCATGACAACTCAATGCGTTATTTTTAGTTCTGCATTCCATTTCCTCGCCCAGGTAGCCATTAGAATGCATTTCCATTGAGTTGTCACGGTTTCCCCAAAGATCCTATCAGGCTAGCCCAACCGACTAACCAATATGGCCTCTAGGTGATTACAGTCTATGGAGAAGGACCTGAACTCTATAGCAGACATACAATAACAAAATACTAATCTTCTGTTTATCTTCTCTCTCCAGGGTGTCTGCGGAGACTACTCACACAGGGTAAGACATCGTTCTTCTGATCTCCATGTTTGGTATTCAGTTCCAAACCAAAATATTCCCCCAATCTCCCATATGCATCTCCTGTTCACCTCTTCCATTCTTTGGCTTCCATCATGGAAGTGGAGTCCGCACTCATGGTGCAGAACGCAGGGACCTTTGGAAGACAAGAGGAACAAGAAGAATAAAACAACCAGAAGCACGGTCTAGACGGACGAATTAGTTTGTGATCAGTAGCACATGAGAGAGAAGAGAGAGTGAGTTTGAGGCAGTGAGGGCAATCCAGTTTGGCCCCAGCGTCTCCGGCACTCTGCTGTTTCAGGGAAAACAAGGCAATTACTGGCAGGCTCACGGAGCAGCAAGTCAGATGTGATAAGGGCCCTGTGTGAGGCGAGTGCCAGGAATAGGAGTTTCCAGTGTGAGAGTTTTTTTTTAATTTTCTTTCACCCGACCCACCTCTGATAGCTAGGTCGATTTGGGGCATAATTTCACCTTCAAGCTATTAAGCAACCTTGCTGTGGAGGCATTCTTTTTTTTTATTTTGCTACCAGTTAAGTGAACTCCCAAAATAACATCCAAGAGCACATGGAAAGCTTTCCTTTTCAGAGGTTGTTATTGTGAGCATTATGTTGTCGTATGCATCTCAGACTGCTGGACCCAGGGGAAGAGGTGTAGGTGGTTTGGGATGAGGAAGTAAACAGAGTAGCAAGTCATTTATTTATAGTGACTCCCCTGGGAATGCTGTTCATTTGGGGTGAGTGGGTCGGTAAGGTAGGGTTAGTTGTGACGAGTCGTTGGTAAAGGTAGGGTCGGTAGTATGAAGTGAGTGGTTAGGCGTAGGGTACGGTCAGTTCTTGGACATGACCCTTTGGGTCCTTCATAACATTATATATTGATCCTTCTGTCAAAGAACCTCCATTTCCAACCATAGAACCAATCACTCCTCACCCTTAGTATAAAACCATGGTAGAAAAAAAAACGATTGGGACTCCTTTGGTTGCGTTGGAAATGACCACCTGCCTGATTATGTAGGAGCTCTTTGTCCAGGACCTTCCCCTGAAAACCATGGCTGCCATGCGCTCCAGCCAGCCTTTGGTGTTCAAGGTTTGTGGGAGCCTGAAAACACCCCCACATCCTCCAGGTGGATTAACCCAGTCCTGCCGCAAAGAGAGCCCATGCTCCTGTACCCTCTGCTCTCCACTGCTAAAAAGTGACCAAGCCAAACTGAAATGGAGAATAACAATTGCTCCTTTTTCAGTTTCAATTGAGCAAAATGCTGCTCTTTTTAATGCAATACCATCACTTCCTGAATTGTAGCACTTTCTTGTGTAACTTTGTAAACCATGTTCATGTTAGTGAATTTGGTGGACAGTGGGAAACGGTAAAGGATACAGCGGCAGTTTTGCCTACTTTTTGTATGTTTTACCCCCCATTACTTATATATGTTCTTCCCTGTATAATCTTCTGAACATACTTTATATATTTCCTTATGAATGCACCTTCAATGTGGAGGCTATTGAACGTTGAATTGTTTGATTAAATGTACAATTTAGTCAAGATGCTTAAAACTATTTATCATTGAAGGCTGCACTATTCCTGTGTCTTAGAAAGAACAATGCTGGAAATATGTACCGTATGTAAAAAGTAGGCAAGAAGCATGCAGCTCACTCAGCCCAGTGGCGGTGGAACAAAATGACTCCAGTGGTTAACAGTGGGGAAGTACCTTTCCCCCCACTTCTCTCTAAACTGTAAACTGATGATGCTGGTGGTCTCAACAGAAGCGACGTATTGTACAGCCGTGTGCTGGACAGTTAGCCACAGTAAGTCTGGTCGTGTTCTGCGCTGTGCTGCACAGCTCTCTTTGTGGCAAGGCTGTCTTCCACTTGATCTCCACTGTGTTTCGACCTAAAGGCCGGTTAGGGTGGCAACCTGAGAGATGAGGGGTTGATGTAGGACTGTGGCTTCGTAAAGCACGGATCACATCATTTCTCGAAGAAATCTAATTTCTTGCCCAGTCACAAATCAACCCTTCTTATCTCAAGCCTTATCCGGCCTCTAGATTGCATCGGCAATACCTCGCGTTGTCTTTCTTTTTTTATCTCTCGCTTTCTTTCTGTCCGAGCATTCGTTCCTCTGTACTTCGGCAATTTCTTTATTTTTCACTCTCATGTTGATTTCTGTTGTTTCTTCTCCTCTCTTCCCCCCTCCCCCTCCCTCTTCTCTTCCCTCCTCTTCTCTTCCTCCTCGCCACCCGTTTCCTTTCCATGACCTCCCGGTGACCTTTGACCCGTGAACGTTTTGGCCCCCGCTGGCCACCTGTGCTTTGTGACCCCTCTTCCTCTCCTCCCACCCTCCTCGCCTCCCCCGCCTCCCATCCAACCTGCTCCCTCCCTGGCAGATGTTGCCCATCACTGTGCGCAACATGCCGTCCATAAGCCCTCTAATCCTAAAGCGTCTGAAGGTACAGCTCTCTCTGCTCCCCATACTCCCCCCTTCCCCCCCCCCCATCCCTAAACCCCCACTACCCTTAACCCCAACCCTAACCCCCTGCACCAACACTACCAACCTGAGGATGCCAACCGCCGTCAGCCAGCCGCCGACCTCTGACCCCGTCGATGTGATGGTCAAACTGCAGTGGAACCCCTGGAGAATTTATGATATTGGGGGTTCATTTTGGGTTAGCTAACCCTAAGACCAACACATCTTAAGCACATTAATCTTCCTTTGATCTCAAGATGAATCAATTATGATTACATTAATCATAAATACTTGACTCAAAGGAGACCATTTCATATGCTCAGGGTAATATACTCATTAGAATGCTTCATGGCCCATTTAGTTTAGTCTGAAATTCCCCCTGAGAAAAGCTGGAAAGCTTTTTTACTATTTGATAAAAATCTGCATAGTAGATCAAAAAGAAGAAAAACAAAGTTTGGACCACACACAATCTAGCATCCGGTTCTTACCGGATCCGGCCATCAAACACTTATGTCCGTCCCTATGAAAGAGCTGGAAAGGTGGCCATGCTGGCCCCTGACCAAGGAGGGCCCCTAGCACAGGTGGACCCCTGTTGGCATCCGCCCTCCATCTTGTTTTCCACCCCCCACCCCCCCAGGTGTGCTGTCTTCTCTGTGCCAGGACAGAATACCTTGTTTGGAGACAAAGCATTGCACTGTGGTACAGAGAGAAACCGTAGAGGAAAAGGAAATACCACCCCTTGACTGTTTTCTAAAAAGGCCCGCTGTGTGGAAGCAATCTTCTGTACCCTGAATGGAATGTGCTCATTGAACAGACACACAGGCATAAATCATAGCCATAGACCACTAGGTAGGGGAGGGAAATGATGGAATATAAATCTAACGTGGACGGATATGTTCCGGATTATCTCAAGGAAAAGACATGGTGCCGGAGTTGGCAACACTTGCTGATCCAGGGCTACTGTACGCCGTGATTACACTGCGCCTGGATCACGGCCAGCCAGTCCTCCACTTGAAAGTCCTCATAAGTCAGAACACATGCGTGCGTGTGTGTGTTTGTGTACGGTGTGTGTGTTTGTGTGTGTAAATGAATACTATGCTTGTGAGGACTAGGGTTCGAGCCATGTGAGAAAACGCTCCTGCCTTCAAACCGAGCAGACGTTGAATCTTTCCAGACGTACTGTTTGGGTTTTTATTACCAGTAGTCAGACTACACATGATAAAGGCCCTCGTGTTAGCGATAGCTCTCTAGAACCCAAACAAAGGAATGGGAGAGATGTAGAATGGTGGGCTTTTCTACTGGTGGACTTATTTCTCTGGTAGCCCATTCTGGTCTTTTTAGATCCTGTTGTCGACGTGAATTAAGCTCTTCAGTCGGAAATGTGCTGATCTCCATGGACAGCTTTCAGCCACATAGACATGAATAGAAGATTCTTTCCCCAAGTCATGGCTAGAAATCCACTAGGTAGATAGACATGTAGCAGTGATGGTCCCCTCACTAAGATAAGGGACATGTAGCAGTGATGATCCCCTCACTAAGATAAGGGACATGTAGCAGTGATGATCCCCTCACTAAGATAAGGGACATGTAGCAGTGATGATCCCCTCACTAAGATAAGGGACATGTAGCGGTGATGGTCTCCTCACTAAGATAAGGGACATGTAGCGGTGATGGTCTCCTCACTTAGATAAGGGACATGTAGCAGTGATGTTCCACTCACTAAGATAAAGGTACGTGTAGCGGTGAATGTCCCTTCACTAAGATAAGCCTCCATCAATAAACTATCCATGCTATCCCCAGTGCCAGTCTCTCCAAACAAGGTTGCTCAGTGAAAAAACAATGACGTGCCTTGTTCACCTGCTTCCTTGTCTCGCTTCCCTGGCTAACTTTGCTCTGCAAAGCATAACTTCCTACACGCTCCACATGCAGTGTGTGTATTTGTGTGGCCGTGTGACCTGTGGCGTTCTTGTGCTGGCATGGAGTGCAGTGGATCGGCGTGGTGGTGCTGTGTTGCGTGGCATGGTCCATCAGCGGGCCCCGCGCGGCAGATTGTAACTGTAGGTCTCTCAGCAGGGCGAGACCGGAGCCCAGGGCCCCCCGGGACCTCCCGGGCCTCCCGGGAACCCCGGCCTGAGCGGAGTCAGCGGCCCACCGGTAAGAACCCGGGCAGCGACTTAGGATCACTTGGACTCTGGTCCCAGGTGGACCTTGTAAAAGCTTGTACAAACTAACAACTGGATGGTCGATCTGCACTGGTTTCGTTGGGGGAACACTGGTGGTTAGGGTGTTTGACCCCCAGTAAGGTTCTGGGTTCAAACCCCAGTGTGTGTAGTCTAACTGTAGACACTGGGGTCCAAACCCAGAACTTGGAGCAAGCTGAATATTATGTCTTACAAAGTCCTATTCTAAGCAAGGTTAAAAGCTCTCCAACTCTTTGAGCCATTTCTCAATGCCGTGATTTCAGCTCAAAGACCATTACTCAATGTCTAATCCTAATTAATTTGAGCTGTTAATGGTTTAACACGGGAAAAACATCTGCATAACCTTAAATAAACATATGCAGAATACCACTATGGTCTCACATACATAGCAGGTTTATTTTGCCAGTTATCACACGTGGGTTTACCTCTGCTTAACGCTCCTCTATAAAGTCGTGGTGTCTGTTTTATTAGGGAAAACCTGGCGAAGCCGGGAAGCCAGGGAAAGATCCAAGGGTGAGTAGAAATTTCGGTCTCAGCCAAATCCTTCCTTTATCCAATTGTTTCTCTCCATGTTCCCATTGTGTAAAACACACTGACATTTAACAGTTCTCTCTTGGTTTGTTTTTCCTCCCCCACAGTTAATACCAGGAATGAAGGTAAGCACACACTGAGTTCCAACGGGGTAACCACAGCAAAGATGAAACAGAAAGTGTTCAGAATGTGTCCGACTCTGACCACACACCACCGTATTACTAGAATCGGCCTGGTTTCCTTTGGACTGAATCAGACTATATTTCCCACTATTGAACCAACTGGGATATATTATGTGGGATTATGCAGGAATGTAATTCTCAAGCTATTAAACTTTCGAGACAATGGCTGTATGAATATAATTCCCTTACACTGAAATAATGGCAGTTGTGTAAATCTTTCAAAGTATAATGTTCTGAAATTAAGACTTTATTCAGTGGTTTATAAAAAAAAACTTTGTTTAAATGACTGCAGCCTTTTCAAAGTAAAGTACTTTGAAGTCCTTCTAAAGTCTGCAGTAGATGTTTATCCAAGTGTTCCTAATGGAGAGTCAACTATTAATGGATGTTCTCATTATAGGGTGAAGCAGGAGTACCAGGGCAAAAGGTAAGGTCCAAGTCTTCCATACAATTACACATATAATTACCCATTGGCAAGAATGATGGAACATCCTTATCTCTCTTTCTTCTCAAACTGATCGTCCTTCCATCTCTCCCCAGGGTGACGAAGGAGTCGTTGGCCCGGCCGGTCCTCAAGGCCTACAGGTAGGCTACACCTGTTCTGTGTGCTTGTTAGATCGATGTATGATAAATGTTGTTAAGAGCAGGTAAGCTTGCTCTAAGAGTCCTGCCAGTGTGAACATTATGGGGTTGAAACCAGAACCTTTCGGCCAGCAGTCCAACATCCTATCAAATTTACTATCCTTCCCCCGCAGATACTTATATTAGAAAACAAATATACACCAGATGTTCTTGAGTATTCACAAATACTGGTCCTTCAGTGCTGTGCATTCCGTGGGGTAAAGTGCTGATCACAAGACCACACTCTGAGAAGTCAGAGGTTGTTGTCGCTGCTGTGGCTTAGTTCTGTCCGTGGACTAGACTGACAAACACACAGACAAACACACACATTGAAATGCACACACACACACACACACACACACACACACACACACACACACACACACACACACACACACACACACACACACACACACACACACACACACACACACACACACACACACACACACACACACACACACACACACACACAGAGGGCCACACGCCAGCAGTGCCGGCTTAATGGATTTCACCTCGGGGGTGCGGAGGGAGACCTGCGCACCCCACCAGGCCTGGGCTGCCTGGCCTCCTCTGGAGGGCACGCACGCACAAACACACACACACACACACACACACACACACACACACACACACACACACACACACACACACACACACACACACACACACACACACACACACACACACACACACACACACACACACACACACACACACACACACACACACAGGCATGCAAACACATGGTTGCTCATGCGGACCGGCACAGCAACTGTTCCCTTCCTATCTTACCATCACAGCGCATGACGAAAGAGGGGGAGAGAGAGAGAGAGAGAGAGAGAGAGAGAGAGAGAGAGAGAGAGAGAGAGAGAGAGAGAGAGAGAGAGGGAGATTGTGTGTGGGAGGTAAAAAAAATAAAGTGCATTGATGCAAGGAAGAGGGAGAAGCGCAGAGAACGTTATACAATGAGTTATCAAAGAGGGAGGGATGGGAGGAGAGAGATGGAAAGAGGCGGGGAGGGATGCAAAATGATATAGATGGACAATGGAGTAATTGGGGATGAAGATGAAAACAGGAGGAGAGGGGGGTGGTTTGAGTCCAATGTACCCCTACCATCACCTCCTCCTCCTCCACCACCTCCTCCTTGTCTCTACTATCCCATCTTTCTCAGGGTCAGCCTCAGCTGCGGCTCTCCTCTCGCTATATAAACCACCGGGTTTGGCCATCTGGCCATCGTCAGACTGTGTTTACCCGCGCTGTCGTGACCCAAACCACAACCCTCCCTATCCATGACACCGTACTCCCTCACAGCGTTTATTGGGCTAAGACTTAAGGTTGGATCCACCATGGATCTCTTTTTTCTTTTCCTTCTTCTATTAAAAACATCATGGCCCCCTCCTTCACTGCACAGCTTTGAGCTTCCGTTCGGATTATTGCCTCGTAAACGTTAAAGCACAATCTTCCTATCTCTCTCTCTCTCTCTCTCTCTCGCGCTCTCTCTCAGGGTTTTTTTCTTTCCATGAGCTAACTGCTCCCTTCTTATGAGGGAATAAATTCCTGTTTCTACGGCTCAAATAAAATACAGATACACAGATACGTTATGTCCTCATTCTAAACCATTTTCCTTTTTATAATCATTGATTTGACTTTTATTCCGGAACATATCCCTGGGCAAATAATAACTCAGAAGGGATGTTAGATACTCCTTACATATTTTAAATAAATAATATTCGCTGGCAAGTTGTCTTGGAAAGCACAAATATAGTTTGCAAGTCAGCTGCTCCTTTGATTACGGTATAAAGTACAAACTTGGAGCCTTGCAGCGAAAACTTTATTGTGGTGGGGGTTTGAGGGCTATGGCGCCATCTTGTGGAACACAACGATATTGATTCAAACTAAATTGTTAAAAAAAATAATAATCCTTGTTTATTTTATTTATACATCTTTTTGTGATGCAGGACTGACCGTTTTCTTTTTCTTTCTATTTATGCTATACTCTAACAGGGATTAAAGGGAGATCAAGGCATCCAGGTAAAAACATTTTGCAGCATGCTTTATGGATACACTGTATATCATCAGTGCAGTGATAGTGGCGTTGATTTGTTTTGCATCCACCAGCCGGACGGGTGGTCATCCTCAGTGCAGCTCTGTCTACTTGCTGACTGTCTGACAAAAGATCAAACACGCCTGTTTTCACATATTTACGACCAGCAGCCTGTGCCTACAGGTTGCGGATTACGTAGAGGTCTCTGCTTAAGTATTTGGGAAGTAGACAAACGGTGGTGGAGGGGGGCTGGGGGGGGGGGGCTCTTCCCTGTCTGGTTGCTTCATCAAAAAACGACTTCAAACAACATGCACTACGGACACTTCAGCCTCCTCCCCCCCCCCCCACCACCACCACGTGTCCGTCACTCTGTCCAGACTTTTAAACAGAATAGTCGTTTTGAAAAGCGGCCAGGCTGGGGTCCCCGTCGACCCTGACGATGGGAGCCCCCCATGATAGATGGTTCTGGAAGCTTTCGTCGTTTTTTAGACAAACCAAAAGGAAAACCGAGGGGAATTATTGATGTAGCATTTCGGCAGGTGCACGGTGAGAGCAAGTACTCCCCCCCCCCCCGCAGTCCTGGGACATGTCGACTGCTCTTCACATCACAGTGTGTTGTGTGTGTGTGTGTGTTATCTCCAACGACGTCTCCGTCCGTTTTTGTTCTATAGGGACGAGCGGGAGAAAAGGGTATCCCTGGAGGGAAGGGAGAGCAGGTATTTGGAGAGGCTGGCGTTGCGTGTGGCATGCCGGTGTGGGGGTGGGGTGATGTGGGGGGGAGTCTCGAGGCGATGACATGCATGGTCGCAGGATGGATGGCCCCGGCCGGAGGGAATGTAGCCCCTAATCCACTCATGGCTGCCTGGGGAATGACCTGAAGTTGGACTGACCTTCTCACTGAGAGTGCTTTTTCTCAAAGAGACTTAGTGCCTTTTGTGAAATATATTTTTTTACTATCTGTTTAAAAATTCAAATTCAAAAAGAGTGGATAATTTATTTTTCTTAACGATCATTGACCTGATTTGGTTTGGCCTGTCTAAATAAAATAACGGCCTTCCCTCCCATCAGACATACACAGGCTGTTAAGTCAAGTTAAGTCTTATTTACGGCCCTCAATGCATTTGCCTTAGCCTTGAACCCCTCTTGCTCAGTCTTTGGACTATATTTAGATGATTAACTGTACAAAGGTTCAGCCAATGTAGATACGTGTGCTCCAGGTTCAACAACTTCAGGTTAACTCATGTCTTTATTTATGTCTAACTTGGTCAATCTCAACTAATGGTTTGTCTGTCTGAGTCTTATTTCTCTTGTTGAAACACAGTAACCAAATTACAATAATTGTATATTATTATAATACTAATATACAATATTTGATTATACAGCTTCTAACTTCACAGAAGAGCAGACACATTAAATGGTTTTAAACCTCCTTTTGGACCTCAGACTTGTTGCTTATGCTTGTTACTTATCCTGGTTCTACTGTGGGAATTCAAAAAAAGTTCCATTATTTAACCACGTTAGATTCGTCTTGGAGATTTAAATTACCTAACGACACTGTGACGATTGAAAGACATCAAAGTTACCATAAGACATAGTAGCATCTCTCTCTCTCTCTCTCTCTCTCTCTCTCTCTCTCTCTCTCTCTCTCTCTCTCTCTCTCTCTCTCTCTCTCTCTCCATCTCTCTCTCTCTCTCTCTCTCTCTCTCTCTCTCTCTCTCTCTCTCTCTCTCTCTCTCTCTCTCTCTCTCTCTCTCTCTCAATAGCAGGGTTATAGCAGGGTTCCAGCAGCGCTACTTTTGGGTTAGCATCAGGGATGAGCTCTGTCTATATTAGCAGGTTTAGCGATAGCACTGCAGTGTTCCAGCATTGATGCTGTTGGGTTAGAATCAGGGGTGAGCTCTGTCTATATTAGCAGGTTTAGCGATAGCCCTGCAGTGCTCCAGCATTGATGCTGTTGGGTTAGCATCGGGGATGAGCTCTCTCTGTCTACAATAGCAGGGTTATCGTCCACACCGCAGTGTTCCAGAAGCGCTACTGTTGGGTTAGCATTGGGGACGGGGCGGGAGGGGTGAGGACAGACCTCTTAGTACTCAGTAGGGCCTCAACCTGAGGTCTCACCGAGTCCAGGGTTCTCCCCTGGGATTCGTAACCATAGCAACGGCTCCCGTGTTCCGCCGAAGCGCTGGCAGCTAGCAGCGGTAGCAGCTGGAGCACTAGCCTTGGATGTTTTCTACATTAAGTCCTATGGGGGGAGGGAGAGGGGAAGAGAGAGAGGAAAGAGGGAAAGATTGCGAAATAGTGAAAGGGGGGGGCGTGAGAGAGAGTGAGAAAGAGGGAAAGAAAGAGATGGAGAGATGGGTGGTGGTTGAGGGGGCAGGAAAGGAAATATTGGTGGTATGCACAGGAAGCAGCAATGTGGGCTTTTATTGTATTATAATAAAGAGAAAGTGCTTTAGCAGAGCCCATCCTTCAAAGTTATGGTATGGCCACCTCAGGAATAGTGGTTTGCTCTGATTCTCGCTCTCCCAACAAACAGCCCAGGGTATTTTCCTCTTCCCACCGTATAGAAAAACGGCAAATAATAAAATACTTTGGTATTTACAGGGAATATCTACATGGGTCTGACCGCAGAGTGAGCCTACACTACTAAACCTCTTCAAACCCCTTAGTACCGCCATCACAAGCAGGATTCCCAGCGTCCCAGACAGGACAAGGCCGGCAGCAGACCCTCTAGTGTTACTGAGCCGCCCTCCCAGCTGGCCACACGGGGGGGCAGCAGGCTGGTGGGCCCCAGGAGCCGGAAGTCAGTCTGGACGCCGGACCCACTCGGCTCTTATATTTAATGAGTTCCGTCTTAGGGAAAAACAGATTCAATTTCCACCCCCTGGTAATTGGCAAACTTTGGGCACTGAAAGAAAGACGGAAGGAAGGAAATAAAGGAATGAAGGGAGGTAGGGAGAAGAAGGAAAGGAGAGAGAGGGAGGGAGGAAACAGAAAAACAATAAAGAAAGTGTGAGAGAGAGTATGAAAGAAAGGAAGCAGTGAGAACAGAGGGAACAAACCCACAGTGGATTTTGCGGCCGGAAACCTCGGCGGAGAGTTGCACCGTGGGGAGTCTGGCGGGGGTTGAAAACCTGTGTCTTCCCTGAGCCGGTGAGCAGACCGCTCTCTGCTCTCCCCTCCTGGTTCACTGGGAAGAGAGGCCCTGCCAGATGGACTTGGCATCAGCGTTAATACCCATGGCTGTGCTCACCATGTGGAGTTTACATCGAGGAGAACTGAGGATGCTGTGAATTAGCGTTGCAGTGTGTCCGGTCTTATGTGGGCTGGTGTTTATTTGGGTTATTAAGTTCTGTAATGGGCTGCACAGTGTCTGTGGACTGATTTGTCTGAGTCGCAAGTTCGTCGTAATCAAACAATGAGTAGCAGTTCACTGTTTATCCGTAGTGTAGAGAACTGTCTCCTTTTAGAAACGTTATTTGTGGTTTGAGCTATGGTGGAAACTCTTGACAGCCATGACCTGTGTCGATGTGTCTCTCCTCGGGAAAGAGAGGGCATCGGACACGGCACCGCAATGCCTCGCCAAATTCAGGGAATTGCTGTGGTGTAACATTTGTTGGTAACTATTTGGTCGTTTAGCAGACAGCTTTCATCCGCAGTGACTTATGCTGAATTGAGGATGCATGTCATGTATCACTCGCCCAAGGATGCCTTCAGGTAAGCTGTGGGGACAGCAGGGTTTGAACCCGGAACCTTTGGGCTGGGACTCTAGCACCCTAACCACTATTACCCAAGCCTGCCTGAACCGAGCAGGCGGTTAGGGGGTGATCTGTTCCATGGCAGAGCTCGCGTCCGAACCGGAGGGGGAGTGTCCTCAGAAGAGGGATCAACGTATCGATAAATCACCGCTTGGCATGCAAGCTTGGCAGGTACATGTAGGCTGACAGCAACTGGACACATCATGGGCCGGAGAGGGGGAGAGAGAGGGGGGGAGAGAGAGAGAGAGAGAGAGAGACATAGGACACACAGAGTGTCAGTTAGGGGAGAGAGAGAGAGCAAGTTACAGAGGAAGAGAGAGAAGGAAAAGGACAGAGAAAGGTGAGATGGACCAATATAGTAACAAAGTTCATGTGTGGTAAACGAGGGCTCAGGGAATACTAGAGGCTGATTGGAGGAGCTGGAGATCAAAGCAAATCTCTATTTCCTGTTTTGTTTTAGTTGGCAGGGGACGGGACGTCTCTATGAGAACCCACCAAGTGATACGAGACATGGGCACTCTGTGTACAGACACCAACGTACACACAAATTACTGTCAAGGCAAACGCCTACACTCAAACAAACACCATTCGTGCACACGCACAAACACACATAAACACACACAAATAATTAATGCAATGCATACACAATACGCTTATTAATCTTTTCGGTAAATACACTGATAGAGGATACTTTTTTTTGCATCCCAATTAAGCAACTGAAAATCGATGTTGTTGATTCACTCAACAACGATTATCTAAGCCCAGTTTTCAGTGGACATAGTTTAATGGAATGAGATGATATTTTAGCTCATGTGTTTTAGTTTAGTTCTACTTTTCCTCTGTATGAATCATAATAACTTCATCAGCCCACAAACAGCCCACCATGTTGCCTCAGCAATGTTCACTATGATCAACTACCGCTACATATCACAACCTTTAGGTTAACCCACCCGTGATTACAGATCTTTTGGGATCGAGACCCGGTTCGATAGGCTTCCACAGTTCTCAAAACCTGAAAATCAAAAAGCTTGGAGCTTATGGGTCTCTGTCCGAGCCTGGGTACAAGCATCGACTGCATACAAGCTTATATTATAATAAAATCGAAACATAATATTGTCCACCGGCCTGTTTGGCCTTGCATGGAGCGACCATTCAGGAATCTATATTTTAGATTACGAAGCCTCCAATGTAGAGGACTATGGAGCCTGTCCCAAATGTTTTCAAAGCAGTCTGTAAGTTTGTGGCAGAATTGGCCATGATTTCAGTGAGAAAGAGTGGCGTGAGAGTGTGTGAACAGGCTCATTTGTCTCTCGTTCAATGCGTGAGGGTTGGCAGCTCTGTGTATGAATATCAGCAAAAAAGTTCCCCATCCATACTCAATCAGTGTGTTGTGGATGCATGAATTTATTTCCTTTCCTTGTATTTCCAACCGATGACCCAACAGGGGTCCGTAAATAGACCTTGAACTGTGAGCCACGGCTGTTAGCATGTAGCGGAGCATACCTGCAATGAGGGGTTAGTGAAACCTCGTCGCCGACTTGGTTGGTACTCGGTGTATCCAACATGGCAGCTGCGAGCGTACGTCACTCGACATCGCCTGCGCGTTAATCCGTCCAAATGAAGAGGCAGGCAAACACACTGTTCAATTTAATAACCCACTAGAGGGTCTGTGTGTTTGTGTCTGTGTGTCGCCGACTATTTATACCAAACCTATTTCAGAAGGTTAATCATCACGTGACCTGTTTTTGACGGATTCTAATCTGTACCAGTTTTCACTCCTGCCTTTCAACACACACACTGTAACTGCCTGGCCGGGGCTTAGCTAACTCGCATGTTCCCACGCACATGGACTCTTGTGTGGTTTCAGCTCTGTCCTTCTCTAGTAACGTCTGCCTTACTCTGTTGATCTCTAATTCTAGTCGATTATTGAAGAATTTATAGCTCTTTGTTGACTTTGATTTGAATGGTGTTTATCAAAATATATTGTGGTAGCTTTCAATATTAACACATATTACATACTTCTTGATGTTAACCCCTTATTAAACTCTTCTCTGCATTTTATAATCCCTCACTTCTTCTTCTTCTTCTTCTTCTTCTTCTTCTTCTTCTTCTTCTTCTTCTTCTTCTTCTTCTTCTTCTTCTTCTTCTTCTTCTTCTTCTTCCTTTATCTGACCTGTGACCCCTGTAGGGTGAATCAGGCTTTCCTGGTGTTCCTGGGCAAAAGGTACATGCAGTTTAGAACAGGATTTGTTGTTTTCTTTGTTGTTAATAAAGTTGCGTGGTTGTAACTTCAATTTTCCCGCTATTTTCCCCTCCCACTGAACCAAAGGGACAAGTTGGCATGTCCGGCATCCCTGGTATTCCCGGAATCCCAGGGAAACGGGGTTACAGGGTAGGCCTGGCATGGAACGGTCATCCGAGTTGTTTGTTTTTTATCCCAACCTTCGCTAACCGCTTTCCATGTCAGTATAGTAACAACAATCATTTGTCTATAAAGTGTGCCATGGGTCACCCTACAACCAACAGCCCAGGGCGTCAAAGTCTCGACAAATGGCACTTGATTCTTTTTTGTGTTTGGACTACGATTTGTAGACAAAATACTCTTCATTCCGCCAAACTACGACGTAGCAATGTAAAGCAAAACAACATAATTGGTGGCACCCATTGTAAACATTCGATTAACACAGATTATACTAGAAAGTCAACAACATTAATGAAAAACTCTTTCCCACTACCCCAGCGGGTAACCTGGGGAAACTGTCCCTTTAACAGAGAAAGGCAGCGCAGAACGCGTCGTAGTTCTGATAGTTTGATACAGGGAGCGGTTCCTGTCATTAGCCACGCTGACATGACTCATAAAGCCTTTGGACGCTCCCGCTACAGATGTTATTCAGCTCTGAGTGTGCAGTGGTTCCTCTGTCTAACATGTGTTGTCTGTCACCACGCGAGCCAGCTCTGGCTCTTCATCACTAACACCACCCCAACCTCCCCACCTGACCCTCCAACCCCCAGAGGGAACGGGCTGGAGTGGAGCATCCATCCCTGCACTCACACGCACACACGCACACCCGCACGCACACACGCACACACACACACACACGCACACACACACACACACACACACACACACACACACACACACACACACACACACACACACACACACACACACACACACACACACACACACACACCTGAATGCTCGCACACATACTATTCATAATGTATCGTACGGTTTATAACTTGTCACGCTTGGCTGATGGTTGGTTGGTTCTTTATAGCCTCATCAGAGGAATCTTTGATGAGGCTGAGGCCTAAAGTCACATTGTTTTTAACTCTTTTATATTCTGCATCTGCACATATTATTTCATGCTGTCTGTCCGTAACCTAATGTTGTGACCGGCTACAGTTTATCTTGGCCAGGACACTCATTACTAATCATACAACAAGTAGAAAGGGTTGTGGAGAGCACAGACTGGATGTCGCAATTGGGGCTTACATAACCTTGCTGTCGTTTAACCACTGCCTGCGTCTGTGGTCCATGAGACATCCACTCCACTCGCTTCCCCCGGTTCAGATAATGATGAGTGATGAGTTGTTGTTCGTCATCATTGATCCATTCTGTTTCAATTGGATTGATGACATGGGAAATGGGATCAGTATAAGGATTCATCACATAACCTACCCATGATTACATGTTGCATTCACGGCATGGAGAAGTGTGGAAGTTGTGAGTAGCTGTAGTATTGTTATTGTGTTGTGATAAGAGGTTTTCTCTAAAACCTTGCTGTTGTTCCCTGTGTGTCCACTAGGGCGAGGCGAGCTCTGCTGGCAAAGGGATTAAAGGAGAACCCGGAACTCCAGGAATAAATGGTCTATCGGGGTCCAAGGTAGGGGTCCGTCCTTGCAGTTTAGATAGATACGCCCTTCTTTCCCATTTTACTGAGCAAACTTTAAATAAAAAAGTACTGGGTTCGATCCCCATTGTCCGCAGTCTTTACCTGTATGCATCCTTAGGCGAGATGCCCTAACCCTCTCTTGTGCTTTCATGATGTATCTAAATTCACTGTCACTCACTATGGATAAGGGTTTCTGCTCATTGACTAATATTGGATTTAAAACGTAGAGAAGAAAGAAAAAAGTAGAGAACTTCTCTGTAGTGTGTAATGAATTAATCATATTGTGCGGTAGACATTGTTTGACTTGTAACTCTGTTTTGTCTCTGCTGCAGGGCGACAAAGGAGACCAAGGCATTAAGGTGAGATGACGTCACCTTTTAGATCATTAAATCATCACCATTCATTAGCTTTGCGTCACCTTAGCCTGAACCGTTAATCACATTATTTTCAACAGAAATGTACAATGATACTGACTCATGGAAGGTACCCCTGAAAGCACAGGATGTGGACCACTGTAGTTGATTGAGGAATGTTTTGAATTAATTGAAAAATAACCTCCACCTGGTGTACCTGTGTTTGGCCTCTAGGGGGAGACAGGAGCTGAAGGCCCATTGGGACCAAGAGTAAGTTCAGACCACCAGGCTCCTAGAGGGAGGAGGTAGATGACTGCTGAACTAAAGTAAGCTCATCTAAATGACCTGTATTGTAACTTGTCCTCGTCATTTTTGTCTCTTTAGGGTCCGTCAGGCCCAATCGGAGAGCCCGGGAAGTCAGAAATCCAGAACAACGACAACGTAAGTCTCATCCTCCTCCTCCTCTACAATGGTTGCTGTATAAGCTATAAGAGTCGACTGTTGGACACTTGATCAAGGAAAATGGGTTGCATTGTGGACTGTATTTTCATGATGCAACGTGATACACAAAATAATGATGAATCATTGATTGATGGGTTGATTTTATATTCCACAACAGGATATCCGCAACATCCCCCTAATGGTATGTAGTTAAAAAATTACACATTCATGCATGCATATATATATATTATACATAATACAAATTTTGAGGTCTGATATAATCGAATCTAATATTATCGGATTGAATATAATCAATTTTAAAAATTGTCCTAAAGGGCCCACCCGGACTTCCTGGACCCCCTGGGACATCAGGAAACAAGGTAAGGGGGGGTTAGGTCACATGGGGTGGGGCTAGGTCACATGGGGCGGGGCTAGGTCACACGGGGCGGGGCTAGGTCAGACGGGGCGGGGCTAGGTCACATGGGGCGGGGCTAGGTCACATGGGGCGGGGCTAAGCCCAAGGGGGCGGGTTCTGAACGCATGGGGCTGTTTCAACTCTGAACAACCCAATCCTCCATCAAAAATATTCCAGCCACAGATTAGAGAAATTAGGGAGAGAGCATAGACTAATGTTTCATGTGTTGTCGTACCTGTCACTCCAGGGGGACGTTGGCCTGCCTGGAGCCCCGGGACACGACGGAGAGAAGGTAAGGGTTAGTTTGGTCTTTACATTAATGGAGACATTAATGAGTGAATGTCATATTAGGCTGTTCTAGCAATAATGATGAATAATATGACGATTGGGTTCTGATGTGTGTGTTCTGATCCATGTGTTCTGATATGTGTGTGTCTGTGTGTGTGTGTGTGAGCAGGGTCCCCGGGGGAAGACAGGAGAGTCGGGACCCGCAGGCCCGGCCGGCCCAGAGGGTCCCAGGGGGGAGAGCGGTGTCGCCGGCTTCTCAGGAACCAAGGGAGACAAGGGCGACATGGGTCTCTCTGGATCGCCTGTGAGTGATGGAGACCTCTACAGTACCCGCACCAGGGGCCACATCCTTAATGGGGTCACCCCACACACACACACACACCAGGGGCCCGTAACCTGGCTTGGTCAGTAGGGCCCAGGGCAGGACAGCGTGTCAGGCTAACCTCCTATTATGTCATGAGAGAGTGTTCTAGAAAGAGACTCCAGAGATGAGTGAGCTCGGTGAAGAACCATGGTTAGAGCCTCAACCAAAGAAGCCTGGGTTTAGTTTGATGGTCCATCTGCTGGTTTGACAACCTGATGATGAACTTCATATCCCATGATGCAGTGCGGACTATACCTTTGACATAGTCCCTTACCTTAGCTCTTATATCGTATATATATGTGTGTGTATATGTTCATTGAGATACGAAGGGCAACATTGCGTGTGTAACTCTCACTCTCTATTTCCAGCTTATCTCAAACTCACAATATCGCATTGGCGCCAGTTTACAAAATTATATAAATTTGTCCAACTTCGTTTTGTCCACCTTGGAGTTTGACAACTCCTCTCTGATCTGGTCCCTGATTGAAAGTCCCTCCGCAGTCACCCTAACCCTGGTTTTCCCGCCCTTTCCCGTTGCTGTAGGGGTTAGACGGCCCTACGGGGGAGAAGGGCGTGGCCGGAGCCTCAGGCTCCATTGGACTACCAGGCGCTATGGTACGCAATGATGCCCCTCCTCCATGTCCGAACCGACCTATCAGGCTCAAGGAAGCTGAGATGAGATAGTAGTTTATACACTGCAGATCAGGGGTCACAGCAGAAAGTACAGAGTAAAAATGATGCATTCAAATATAGAAAATAGATCTTTATACATATTTTGAGATACATACATTTGATCACTCCAGTCGGTGTTGCTTGCAAAGTACACAGTGTGTGCTTCACGTCTCAGGCCCTGGACTGATGTTGCAGGTCTGGGTGATGTGTAGTCACCATTGTGTGTCTGTTTTTTAAAACCTGCGTATCACAGGGGCCCAAAGGAGAGCCAGGGGACGGAGGAAGGGCAGAGCTGGTGAGGAGCTTTTCCTAATTACTTTCTAATAAGTGGATCGTTCTGGAAGGGGAGTACTTTAGAAGAGGAGGAGATGTCTCATAGTTGTTTGACCCCAGCTGACAGTCTCAGGATTTTACCCCCTAAGGGTGCAGTGTACTTGTAAGCAAGACGCCCTAACCTGCTCATAAATGATGTGTGTGTGTGTGTGTGTGTGTGTGTGTGTGTGTGTGTGTGTGTGTGTGTGTGTGTGTGTGTGTGTGTGTGTGTGTGTGTGTGTGTGTGTGTGTGTGTGTGTGTGTGTGTGTGTGTCTCCAGATCTTTGGGCCACCTGGGCCACCCGGACCAGTGGGTCCAGCAGTAAGTAGAAACATCTTCTACTGTCTTCTAGTGTATTCCCTTTAACCTCATTTCTCTACAACTCAATACGGTGACGGCCCGGTCTGCTATAGTAGACACCGGTGGGATCATGAGTGAGAGTTGAACAGTAGTTGAGATGCTGTTTATCTCTAAGTGATTCTACCGACAGCAGGAATGTATAAGCGTGTACTGTATGAGTAATATAATGTGTAAAAGCATGTTATCTCAATATTTGAAAAGTATTTTTTTCTAATGTTTTTGTTGTAGTCTTCTTTTTGCTAAGTTTTATTTTTTTCTTACTTAGGGGCCTCAAGGACATTCGGGGCCTAAGGTGAGTGTATTGATTGGAAACATTTATACCAGAATCATTTTACATTGTATTAACATAACCCACCGACTGTTATGAATACGTTAGTTTCAGCTTAGCTTGTGATGCTAATAATGCTAATACCAATGTAGGGAGAGCCGGGCATTGGAATGAGAGGGGAGAAGGGAGCTTCTGGTCTGAAAGGAGACAGAGGTGACCGTGGCCATCTTGGACTTCCCGTGAGTACAACCAGCCGACATAGTAGTGCAGTGCTGTTTCACACCAGAAGACGCTCATACGCTTGAGTTGTTCTAGAATGTAGCTCACTGTACTGTCAAATCATGTGGTTTTTTTTACGCTTGTTACAAACAATTTAACAAGGCTTTGAGTTGAGTGGTAACTCAAAGGATGATTTCATGTTTTAGCTGTTGCGGTCAATTACTAACATGACAACCTCAACTGCATGACAAAGCATTTCAGGACCAATGAGTTAGTTTCACATACCTTTTTAATAATTTATGCTATTGTTAACATATGTTAACATCCACAAATACGCACACTTTGTACCACTATTTTTATTGACATACTTTTTCATGAAACACAACATAATGTTCAATAGCACCATCATCATTGCTATTGACACATTAATGTTACAGTCATTCAGAATGACTGTCAGTGTGATAGAGCTTCAGTGGTGACTCTTTACCAAGTGGAAGGTTACTTGGCCGTAGTCTTTTTCAGTTCCCTAACAGCAATCAGGCAGCTGTTTGTTTCAAATGGTAGCCCTCCTCTAAGAAACTACCATTAGAAACACCACTCACTTTACCTCCACCACCACTACAACAGTGACAACCACCATCAACACAACCACTTATATCAATTCCAGCACACCACCATCCCTTCCACGTCCAACACTACAAACAACATCCCCTCCACCACCACCACCACCACCACCACCACCACCACCACCACCACCAGCACCACCACCACTTTTGATATTCTTCTACATCTGAATGTTTGTCTTGTCGGAGTCACCTGAATCACCTGCTTTTACTCACCTCATCCAACCCCTCCACCACCCCCACCCCCTCTTCATCACTCTCTCCACACCCTCCTCCTCCTCCTCCTCCTCCACCATCCCTCCATCCTCTGCTCTCTAACGGTGTGTGTGTGTGTGTGCACAACGCCATGCCAGGGTGCTCATGGGTTAGACGGCAGATCGGGTCCAGTGGTGAGTGGCGCCTGAAGTTTCCAGTTCTCCTCTCTTCTCCTCTCTCCTTCTCTCGTCTGCTCTCCTCTCCTCATCCTTTCTCCCTCAAACACCCCCATGCAACGAGCTTCTTGCCGGTCTGTCTACCTGTCTGTCTGGCTTTTCAGTCTGTCTTGCTGCGCCGGTATCACACGTCATGCCTGTCTGTCCACCTTTATCACCGCCTGCTGCCTGCGTACCTCGTCCTGATGCCTCTCTATCGGTCTCTCTCTCTCTCTCTCTCTCTCTCTCTCTCTCTCTCTCTCTCTCTCTCTCTCTCTGTCTCTCTCTCTCTGTCTCTGTATCTGTCTCTGTCTCTGTCTCTGTCTCTCTCTCTCTCTCTCTCTCTCTCTCTCTCTCTCTCTCTCTCTCTCTCTCTCTCTCTCTCTCTCTCTCTCCTGGTTCTGTACAGTGGAGGCAAAGTGAGGTCAGGTTAAGGGCCGAGGTTTTGAGGATGTGTAAAAAAAAAAGCACAAGGTCAGACAGGGAGTCAGTTGCTCTGTTGTCCATCCATTAATCCTCGACCCTCGGCCTGAACCCCTCCTCTCGCCTCACCAACCTACACTCCCAGCTGGTTGGCTGTGGAACAGCTGCCCGTATGAAGCATGAACAGAAGCCATGCTGCATGCGGACGTGGACCCTTAAGTCCAGTTTGCCGGCGTGACAGTATCAGTTGTCTCCCTTTTATTTTGCATTCTCTGGCATACTGCACCTCCTGCATATGCATCTTCAGTCCCCTGGAGCGTAACCTTTGACCCCTGACGTCTGCTAAGAGAGAGCGATCCGAGGCGGAACTCTACAGTTCAGTTTGCTCAGTGTCTCAACAGGTTCAGAGGGTTTATGACAACAGTATGCAAAAATACAGCTAAATACTAAAATACGGCTAAAATACGCTATGACGTATATTTCATAAAGTAAAAGGTGTTCCCTCGACCTTGTTGATATACTGATATAGAACGTTATCAGTAGGAGACGATTGAAGGTTGCTTTCGTCTTGGTCAATGTGTGTTAATGTGTGTGTTGTGCGACCCACTGAAGTGTGTTTTTCTTCTGCTCTTAAAGGGTCTTATAGGACCGTCAGGTGTGCCAGGGCCAGCAGGACCAAAGGGAGAGAGAGTGAGTAGTTTGCATCTCTGTGTGTGTGGGAGAGAACACAATTGTGTGAGGCTTTGGTCTCTGCAGGCGAATGTGTGTGTGTGTGTGTGTGTGTGTGTGTGTGTGTGTGTGTGTGTGTGTGTGTGTGTGTGTGTGTGTGTGTGTGTGTGTGTGTGTGTGTGTGTGTGTGTGTGTGTGTGTGTGTGTGTGTGTGTGGAGAGAACACACTTGTGTGAGGCTTTGGTCTCTGCAGGGTAATGTGTGTGTGTGTGTGTATGTGGCGTCTATCTGTCTCTGTGTGGTGAAAAACACTCTCTAACCCGTGTCTCTGCAGGGAGTAAAGGGAGATGGAGGTGTACCGGGACCAATCGGAGCTCAAGGCCTCCCTGTGAGTATTCTGATGTAGAGGAACACTGCTGTTTGACTTGCCATATGGACATTTAATAACTCTGTGCATGTCTTCACCTACAGGGTTTAGTAGGACCACTGGGACCCAAAGGAAACCGGGTAAGGGCAGATAGCAATATGTAGTATTGTTTGTACAGAAGAGCTGAGAATGATGATTCAATTGCCAAATGTGTTTTGGTTAGACACGTATTTAAAAAGCTAAACTTACTCGCTACGGTTGGATATTTTTCTAGTTTAGTCACTCCTGGTGGATGCTAATAGTTGTTCGAAGTGAACATGGCTAATTAGCTTAGCTGTCTGGGCTACGGTTCCGTAGCCCAGACAGAGTGTCCGTAGAGTGTGGGCCCCAACCTTACTATCTATGTGGCTGTTTTAATATCTTGAAGTGGGAGATTCATACACATATGTCAGGTCTTGTGTTGCTCTAATTTTTTCACCCACAATTTAAGGTTAATAAAAGCAGTAGCTAATTAGCTTAATTGCATTTAGCAAAAGCTAATCAGGTTGAGTTCAAAGGCTAGGTGAAGTAGGGAATACAAATCTGAATCAAAATATGAATCTTGGCTTGGTTTGCTTTGATACTGCCTCTGGAAAGAAGCCAAATGAGTGGGATATGAATTATTATGGATAATATATGCCACATGTGGTTTGCCTTTTGAGGGTTATTGACAGATTTGAAAATCAAAAAGCATCAAAGCAACTAATTTGCTTTGAGATTGCTTACATGGTGTCTTGAAATTATTCTATGTCTTTGAACAAAGGATTTGAAAGCAAAATATGCTCTTATTTGTTGGTCAATTTCAATCAATGATATGTGAATATCTGAAAAATAACACATTCTGTCTACAGGTTGTCAGACTATCAGAGAACCTCTTCCCATATTTCTGCTTCCCTTTTCCTTTTATAGAGAATGTTTCCTTCCCCTTAACCTATTACTGTTTTAATATGTTGCCTCCCACATGTTAAAGTCATTCCGTCTGCTCTGCCAGCACTTTCACCAGGCCTCCAATTCAAAAGACAACCGAAATAATGAATGATATACTGGTATCATGCTTTTTGGCTTCATTCCTATGCATTCTTCAATTCAAAATTAAAATGAAAATAGTTTGATGATTAGATTATACAGAGAAACTATTTTAAGAGGAAGTGATTTTGGTGAAGGTGCTGTCAGAGAGAGGGGATGACCCTAGCGGTGCTTCCTTTACTTCTTCTCCTTCCTTTGTTTCCACAGGTCCTCCTCTTCCTCTTCCTCCTCCTCCTCCTCCTCCTCCTCCTCCTCACCCCTTTCCCCTCCCCCCCTCCATCTTGCACTGCGGCCCGTGGCTCTGTCTTTTTATACTGCCGGGGTGTCCCTCTCTCCCTCTTACAAACCTTGGTCTCCTCCTGCTCCTCCTGCTCCTCATCCTCCTCCTGCACTCTAATGTAGTCCCGGGTTAATCCTCCTCCTCCTCCTCCTCGTCCTACTACTCCTCCTCGACTCACACATCCTCCCAGCCACTCCACTCACATCCTCCCTCTCCAGTTCTCTGGCTGGCAGTCAGGGTGCTCTCACCTGAAGACAGTAGGTGGACTCAAAGGCACCGGTCCACTTAAAACTCCACCGAAATGGGCGTGCTTGCAAAGGCTGGCAAAAACACTGCGATTCGTTGGCGGTTCGTTGATTTGACCCAAGTCACATCGTAAGCCTTCCCGTGGTATGGTTGACCGATTGTTGCAGTGGTGCATTCAGGGGCGTGTAAGAACGCTTGACTAGTTTGGCGAAGTACCCTGGGCGCACTGCAGCGATCAAGGCCTAAACCAGCCACTTTGTAAGTGCAAACACGCCAATTTCTTGTTTTAAGTTTACCGGGGCCAGGTTCAAGATGGTGGAAGCCTCACCTGTCAGCCAGAGTGCAGTTATCTCCTTTTTTTCTATTTATTTTAATCACTTGTAAATACACCCCCACCACTTAATCACAGTCCTTTCCTTACCCCTTACTCCCTTCTCTGATTCCTACTGCCTCTTAAACTTGTTGAGCGGATATTTAAAAGTTAGTCATCCTCCAACTTTTTATGGACTTAATAATGTACCATCGTATATTATCTTACTAGGATGAGATTAGTTCAGTTGTTTGCATTATTAAATGCTATCACTGTATTGAAGTGCAGTCAAACTCCTGTAATTAGCTTCTCATTTGTTACTATATTAACATTAATACTAAATAAATTGGTTATTTGTATAACAAATAAACATAGATTTGCTATATTTGAGCTAGATAAAAGTTTTGCTGAATGGAATGGAGGACAAGCAATTGCAACACGAGTGTTAAATCCAACTTAAAATTAAACAGCAATCTTTTAACATTGAGAAAAATGTTAAGCATCTTTTTGACGTCCATGTAGTTTTGAAATTTTGTAAATAAAGTTAATTCTGCTCATTGCGTATTTAAGTAATTTAATTTATTTTTTCATTTTGTAATTTAAATTTGTTAACTAAACAACTTAATCCGCTCAGCAATCTAACTTGTCCCTCCCTAACTCTCTCCACTAACCTTCCCTTTGACTAAACACATACAATTATGAACTCAAATTGGGCCTCATTCAATAACCATTCAAAACCCTATGAAACATATATTAATAATGTGTGATTTATCTTTGGGTACTGAAGAAGGTCTCGAACAACAACATAGACAATTTTTTAATTTGATTTGATTGAGATAAAAAAGTTTTTAGAAAGCAATTCCGATTGAACATGTTTCAATGGACACAGTTAAGATAGTTAGCATGGTAAACCATAGTTAGCATGTAAACTATTGTTAGCATAGTGAGCATGTAAATATAGCGCATAGTAGGAAAGATCAGTTGGCATTAGGCAGCAATCGAAAATCATGCAGATTCATGTCCCTTTGAACGAGGATATGTCCAATTTGATGCTTGTGTATCCAAGAATGGCTCTATTTTCTATCCATATATATAAGTGAGCAAAACTAAATAATCTTCCAAAGAAACTCACCTGTAAGTATTATAAAATATTACATATTCTTTGAGTATTTCACCAAAAAAATATGAATTCATTAATTCAAGAAAATGTATTAGAAAAGGTTGTTCTTAAAGTGCGTTCACACCAAAAGCAAAGTGTATATTCTACTCCGAACCGCACACCTTTATCTTGCGAACCGCAAACCTTTCTCGTGTGAATTGTCCAGCATCAAGCGAAAGTTTCAATACACGGATGAGGTGAATTTGCGTTGGTGCTGCGAGTAGAATTAGCCTGAACCGCGTCGTTGGCGTCCTGCCATTTGAGCCATTTGCTCTGCCGGCTTTGCCGGAGAAACATTTGCATCTATACGCCTCATTGTATTGACTTATTGTGTTTATTCGTGCTGTACCAGAGTTTGCTTAGCTTTTGGTGTGAACACACGGTTAGTCTCACTTAGGAAGGATGTTGGTTAAGGATGGAATGGTTGTCTGAATGAGGCCCTTTGGTACTACACAGTACACATACTGCACTTTTACATATATATATATCATTATGTCATTATATATATATATATCATAGACTTCTGTACACATACACCAAGCCTGACAAAAATATTCACATCGATCCTTCAACAGTGCATAGTTGCTTACACCGCTCATTGGCGACGTGACCCGGAGGACTAAAGTTTGTATTTTTGTGGATGCGCTGTTGTTTGCAGGGAGAGAGGGGCAAGAAGGGCATCAGGGGCCCCAAGGGGCATAGGGGAGACCAAGGAGCGCCAGGATTAGATGCCCCCTGTCCGTTGGTATGTCCCTGGTCCGCTGTGCAGCCAGCAGGCGAAGGGAAAGGTCGCTAGCTGGAATACACACACCCTCCGCTGGTATCTTGGTCTCGTAGGTGTGGAGGGTCGGTATTCTGGCGCTGGCTTCCCTTCGCCTCTGGCATTTACGTTGTAATAAACCTCAAAGGTCATTGTTTTGGTCCAAGTGTGTCCAAGCGAGTCAAGGTTGTAAAGTGGGGGATTCCTACACAGATGAGTAGTGTGATCTATTTTGAACCAATGGAAGGTAGTATTATGGGAGATGGGTGTTTCGACATGGACCAGATGGGAAGGGAAGAGGTTTGGATTGACTGCAGCGTTTGTGGACCATGGACCAGAACAGTCCCTCCAGAGAGGTATTTTCTCCCCAGGGTTTGACCGAGAGGAAGGGGACGGCTACTGTGGATGATGAACATAGCGTGAGAACCTGAGATGCATCGAGAGGGGGGGGGGGATCACCATGGTTCCTCTCCGAGGGGGGTTTCCATACGAATCAGATCCTTGTGTTTCATCCGGGTTTGGAAAACCGTTTGAACCAAATTGAAAAGGGTCTGATCCTTAGGAACATCCTAAATTGAATGCAAAACCTTTCAATCTTTCACCTTAATGGGCGAGACAATTGCCGGATACCCAAACTTCTCAAAGTTGCACCGACCGTCCTGTCGTCTGGTCGGCATTTCCCAGACTCAAATGATTTCCCGTCAACGCTGAATCATCTCAGTACCGTCCACTTCCTGTCGCCGTCACTGGAGGCCATCCCTCAACACGGTAATAGCTCCCAGCTTCAACTCGCCCATTCAACAGCCGATCACCAGCAGGTCTCTCCATCCCTGCAGTAGCGGCTCCCCCGACCACCACATAAAACACTAATAAAAAAAAAACACCGCCAGAGAGAAGGTACAGCCGAGTACACATATTTAAACGGCTGATCTCGCAAACAGGGATTCCGTGGATTTAAGGGGGAGCAAGGTGAACCGGGCCAGCCTGGCCTGGACGGGCTGGATGCCCCGTGCGCTGTGGTATGATGCTCTCGCCCTCCCCCCTGTTACCCAGCATGCCTTTAGCTTTCCCTAACCACGCCCCTAACCATACCCACTCACAGCGTTTCACACTGTCAGAGAGTTGGCTCTCGTAACGTGCACGTGGCGACTCGTAGAGTTAGCGTATTTAGAAGATGCAAAAAGTTCAACTGCACTAAGTGGCACTTCACTTTTTTTTGGATTGTGTAGACTAAGTGAAGTATTATATTACTCAGTCCATCACCCTCTAGTCCCTCTTTTGTTACACTACTAACACTTGTTGCCTTTAACAAAAGCCTAACACTTTTAAACATAACTTATGACGAGAATAATTTTGGTTGAATGAACTTTGCATGCAGATAGGTGATTTTTTCTGACAAAGAGAAGAAATGTTAAGACAAATCCCAAACATCTAAACACTGCTTAGTCCTCCTCTTTGAGCCAAAATAATACTTAAGTCTTTCCACTGTTTCTTGCATGGAGCACCAAAACTTCTACCTTCTGGGGCCATCCAAACGCTGTGATCAGGAGAGGCTGTCAGTTATTGACAAAGCGAACAGGAACCCACATCACAACATTTCACACCAGTAGAAAGCGTTCTGTAAACGGTATTTCACTATGTGATGATTTATACCGAAAGCATTTTTTGGCACGTTATCGATGAACAACACAGATAAAGTTCAGGAAATACCGTTATAGGTAAGGTTACTTTCTTTTATATGCAGCCTACATTCAAGCCTGACAGCGTCTCCATAATTGTTTAAAATTTAAATGCATATCTTTAGGAAGAAGAAGAACACACATTCATCATTTTTATGGATCATGTTTTGTTACGCCGCACTGCTGTGTTTGCCATCATGTTGCTTCTTGATTGCATGGGCGTGTTTTTTACTTGATCTTTTGGGGAATCTCATTACCATTATCTGCTTCTCGCATCCTTCTCTCTCAGGGAGACGACGGCTTACCTGTACCGGGCTGCTGGAACAAAGTAAGTCGAGACCTCGGCCGTTGGGTTGTAGTGCTGTGGTGTGTGGTTGTTATTATAGGTTGTTTATCGTCGTCCACAAAATGGCGCTAACACGCTCAACAAGATGGCTTCCACTAACACGCCCAACTGTCTCCTTGTGTTTCTCTTTGCAGTGACCCTAACCTGGGAATGGCATGTGTTATTGTAAATAGAATATTTATTTTTTTACACACTTACCTGCTCTGTAATACTGATGAAAAACATTTTTGAAAATGCTTTTAAAAAAAAAAAGGAAAAAAAGGGAAGAAACGATATGGCTTTTGTACAGAATGTTTATTTTCTAAAAACGTATGAAAATGTATTATGTATTACATTTTTATACCTATGCATTATTTTAATATGGTCAGATAGGAAAGAAAACGTGTCTACATGTGCATGATATTTGTGCATAATGTGAAGTGGAAATTGCCTATTAACTTATTGTATCCTGGTGTTGTGTTACGATGGACCACGCTGCACTGATTTGTGGAGCTGGATAGTTTGTTAGCCTTTAAAGATTCTTCGTCTCACGCTCCTATTTGTCAAAGGCGTGTTTGGTTTTGGTTCCTAATCTGGAATTGAATAGGACTGCAAGTTCAGTGGTTATTATGGTGAGCATACGGCAGTGACAGACAGCACTGTTTCAAGTCTGCACTTTTACCTTTGGTCATGAGCTCAATTGGTAAACATGACGCTACACATTAAAAGCCTTAATCCTGGATGAAATGTCGGACGGTCAGCCAAATAATCCCTACACTACAAAACAAACACCAGATCTATTTCAATTTTGAAATCAAGTCCACATTACTAAAAATAATGCTGTAGACTTCTCATTTGTAAAGTACCCTTTACGAAACTCAATTTACACAGCCAGTAAACCGAACTTTAGTAAAGTTGAATATGATGAAGTAGTTTGTAATCATTGGGAGACAGCATTGTAGTATGTATGTCTTTTTGGTAGAGTTATTCTTAACTGTTCCACAATTGGTAACTTCTATTTCGAGCATCCAGAATGATAAACCATATGCTTTTAAGATACCAAACTCTATCAGTGAGTACATATCTTAAAATTAGAAAAGACATGAGGAAAGGAGAAAAACAAAACATGACAAATTTGAAGTTAGGAAATCTAAACCATACTTTAAACATGTTGTTTGGCAGCCAGAAACTAACAACATATGCAAACAAATCTTATCTTCTAGATTCTCCTCATCGATTACTTTGCTGTGAGAAATTTCTCCTAGTAAACATGTAAATAGCTTTAAAAGTTAAAGAGAGACACCTCTTTGACAATGCGTGTGTAGAATTTAGTTTGGGTGTTTTTCATTTTGTTTTTCGGATGTCTTGTATTGATCGGCTGTCTCTTCTGGTCTGTGGAACAGTGTAGAGTTCATTCATGTTTTTTGTCGGATTGACGTTTTGCTGCTGACCCGTCCAAGGCGAGCCTCTGCCAAGCCTCTGATACTCTCCTCTCCATCTGAACCACATATCTATGTATTACCGACTTCCACTGTTCCTTTCCTAGGAATTATTGATCCATATTATCGGCCGCTGTTCTCAGTAAACTAACCTCGGTAAATGTTATGGCCAAAAATCAGTGTTGCCAAAAAAAGATGGACAGGAACGAGACCAGCGTTGAGCTGGATCCATTTTATGCTGCTCGTATGTTAAAAATATATATTTGTGTTTTGGCTTTGCTTTTGGGGCTTTTTATGTCGTTGTTGTTTTAGCCACAAGAGATTATGCTATGCCACCATTTGCTTCTTCGCTCTACAATACCTCGTATTAACTTATGCCATAGACACACGCTGGTCTCGGTTATTGTTGTCTTAACAGTGTATTGTCAAGCTATGTTTTATAATAATGTACAATGTGTTGATTGTGTACAAAATGACAATCTGAATTAAACTTACCTTTTTAAGGATTGTTTTGTTTTTGTTTGTAAAAATGTGGTTCTTTTTGTCAGCACATCTGTGGTTCTTTTTTCTGTGAGTCAGCACATCATTTTGTTATTCTTTAATGAATCCTTCGTCCTAAAGCCCAGAAATGTGCTTCAGGTTCAGAGGAACGTGGGAAGATAACATGCATTCACTGTGGGGTCTGCGATTAACTGCTCGGCCCAGAGCACACCAATGTTGTGTGTTTTTGTGTGCTGTGTTGTGTTGTGTTGTGTGCGCTTTACCGCATGAAACCAGAATGAAGTGCCTGAGGTGAGTTTGATTTCAGTTAATCATAGAAAAATACTTTGCCACATTCAATGTAAGAAGAACCAAGAAGATTCTTACAAAGTATCATATTCTTATAAATATCATATTCTGTATTGAATATCAAAAAGCAATACAGTTAATGATAAATTCCAATCAATCTTACTTCTCTGTTCTTATGATTGATAACCTTGATAATATCTGAGATTATCAAGGAAACTCATTTAGATTCAGCAAGCCAATCTCCACATCTCAGCAGTTTATAATGTTGATGCCGTTTCACACAGGGGAAAATAATACCAGAACTGTTTCAAATGCAAACTTTAAAAAACCTCTTGCTCTTCTCTATTTCCAAGGGTCAACATCCCTTCCAGCTGGCCAGATAGACAAGCTGAGACCTTCTCAGCCTCTCTCTCTCTCTCTCTCATCGCGGCCAACAGGAAACATGAGGACGTTTGGAGAAATCTCTGGAGTTGTTTCAGCCCGAGGGTTGCCCACTTTCATAGATGTTTTCCATCAGCTTGACGCCGGGCCAGTAAGTTGAGGCAGGCGAAAGGGGGCGAAGTGACTAAGAGACTAAAGACTAAAAAGTAGTGAATAGTTGTTCCACCTCCTCCCCTATCAAGCCCTTCAGTTGCCTCCTTTGCTGGTGACGCCAACACAGCAACGAGGAGTAAACGAAGAGCGTAGTCCATCTAGAATGCTCTGCGTTGTTTCACTTCACTGATATGGGAGGAATACGTCACCAGTTGTTCTTGATTTTCTGTTTCATACACGCACCAGCTCTACTGTCCCTGTGATATAAGAATTCAGAGCAGCTCGCAGGACAGATAGATATCATTTCTTTATGCTCTTGTGTTTCCACGAGAAAGCCAGCGTACTATTGGATACACTCTTTGATGATTCCTTATTAATGTTATCCAAATCACTGCCATCTCAAAGCCTCCTAACCCGAAGCTAAGTCGCTACCATAGCTTGCCAGACTCTTTGAAACCTGCATTGTAACGTTACACTCTAGTGTACACACACCTAGTCAAAGATAACATCCTAGTTAGCTCCCAGTTACTCAAAGTGTTCAAGGTCATCAGACATATGTGGTGGTGGTGTTGTAATTAATGTACAATATAAGAGAAAACACTTTTCTTTGTAAATCCTATTTGCTTGTTGTATATAGATTAGTCAACTTTGTTATATTCATTTCATTTAGCAATCAGAATGACCATTACCATAACCTAACCCTAGCCATGGGCAGCATTAAAAAACACATTATATGATTATTTAGTTTAGTTATCAGATATATGTTTTTGAATGATTTTTGAAGATTTCTCTCAAATGAAACACACACTAAAGCCTGACTTGTCTTTTTGACAAATGATGTCATTATAAAGTATAAGTACCTGTACTATATCATGTCATTCAGTCCTATTACAATTTACTTGATTTGAAATGAAATCAAGTAATTATCTATCTTTTCAATCAATCTATAGTCTAATATTTATCAGACGAAAAACAACCCTGTTCTATACCGTTAGAAGTTATATAAGTTATACACAAACTTTCCTGTTTCATTCAACCTAATGAGCGGAATCATTCCTTACGTCGTCGTGACAACTGCCTTGTAAACAGACGGAGAACACAGCCGTGTGTATTTATTCTTCACTGTGTTTTTATTTTAATTTTCTTTATTTCCAGTTTGGGGGGGGGGGGGGGGGGGGGATTAACGTGTTCAGCCAGTATTACCCTTGGACAGAGGAGGACCACAGTGTCATGTCCACAATCCTGCAGTCTTCTGTTACAGTTAACTGACACCAAATACGTGATTTTCAACTTCACCATTTTCCCCACATAGGTTTTATGTTTTGTTTTGTATTTTTTCATGCTGGAATGAAATCCTGGTTCAGCCGATCCAGCTGCAGAACTTTGGCATTTATAATACACATCTATACCACAATGACCCTTGTAAGCACATGAAATATATTACACCACATACATAAACATTAAGGTGTACAATCGTGTTCAATTTGAAGCTCTCATGTGCAATGTGATGTGAGTATCAGACTGCGCATGTGCATGAGCAAATATAAATGGCTCTGTTTTATTCGTGAGTATTGGGTCACTGGTCACTGGCCTTTGCATGAAGGGGTTAATTGAGTGAAGGGTTAAATTGAGTCAAATTGTATTCTGGGTTTAAGTTCTCTGATGTTTTTAGGTGAATGAAATGCATCCTTGTAGGTCAAAATCGACATTTTGCCTTGAGAAATAAGAAACTTAAATTTGACTTAAATTTGGGAAAGACTATTGTGACTAATTTGATCGTCAAACTGAATCTAAGACAGTGAATCAATGCTGACAATCAAATAGTGTCTTGGTCAGCCCTTCTGTTATATTTACTAAATTTAGAAGTTTATTTCGACTGTATTCAATTTCAAATTTGTGGTTTTCACCCTATATTATATATTTTTCTTGCTCTTTCTGCAACTACGGTATGCATCACAGAATAACTGAACAATGGTTTGCCATTTTATTGTCAAATGTTAAAATAACAGTTATATCTTTCTAGATAGGCCTACATTAAGGGCATGAAACAGTTTATTTTTAATGAACTAGGTTGAGATCTTTTGACGAAAAAATACCTTTTAGTGTTTTCAAGTCCTAAATATTTTCAGCAGTTATTTCACGTTTCATTTTATGTTTCATCAATGGTTTTATGGGTCTATTAAATGGAGGCTATTAGGAAAGACTAATATTTGTGTCAATTTGGATCAGCTTTACACATAATATCTGAAAAGGTTGACCATGTCAACATATTAATCTGTTATTATTGAACATTGTTATTGTGGAATATGATTGGGATCTACTATGATATTCAAAATCTTGCTTCACTTTGGAAAGGTAAATCTAAAATATTAGCAAATTATTGAAAAGAAATTAAGGGAATTTAATAATTTTTCTAATGATCACAATCAGGTTTGTCTATTGGTAAATCATGACCACACCATATAAGGGCATTATTTCACCATGAATTTGGTTTAAGTTTGGAATGTAAAGCTGATTCAACATCAAACCTATATTTCATTATTTGAAACGGTTGTGCAAAATAACATATGTATTATATTGAGGCATAGAGTTGAAATCAGTTAGTTTGGATGTCTATTTTTGGCAGTTACTACTACACTATCTAGCGTATGGATAGGAGGGCATTATGTCGAACCGTTTTTGCATGCTGATGTTCTTTGTCATATACAAGAAGCACAGTTTGTAATTGAATGCCAGTGTTGTTGACTTGGCTATATATTTTTTCTGAGATGTACATTTCTGCACAGTATATGAGGGGATCTGGTGAGTGAGGAGTTTGGCGGCCATTACAGATTTCGGAGGTTGAGTGCATTGGCATTGAACGACATTGAATCTAGATGTAAAAGTTTGTTTTCCAGCATTCAATGTGAGTTCCATCGAAAAAGTGACTGCAACTCACGGTCATTGGGTTTTTTAATATATTGTATTGAGTGTGGTGTCTAAAATGTATGTGTTTATAAGATGACAATGGTTTTATTTTCAGAAGAAAAATATTTGTACTTTTTATAATCCACTAAAAGGCAGCTTTTGTCGCTGATTGATTGCCAAGACAAATTTACTGTTAAATGCAATATAAAAATGTCACTTAGTAAAAATAAAGAGGCATTTTCATCTTTATGGAGGGGGTTGTCATTTAAATGAAGAACAATTATATTATCTAGTATCAATGTGTTATTTTTCATATAAATCGATAGGTTACATACTGATCAATATTTAGGAAGAAGAACATTAACACCGCTGGCCACAAGGGGGAGGCAAATATGATAAATCAGACTTGCTCCATGAAATAATCGTTGAGGGGCTGAAGCAAGTACCCCGCCCACATTTAGCTCCTCCTCGATCTGCGGGCTGCAGTCAGGGGCACTTGCCTCGATCTGCGGGCTGCAGTCAGGGGTTACTCGGCTGAAGAGCATCATAAGGTGGTTCTACTAAAGAGCCGCTGTGTGCCGACTCGAGCGTTCATTGCAACCCATTACAGAAATGGAATACTATCAAGTCAAATTGCACTAAAGACACAGGACATTGTACATAACTCTGAACCCAGGAAAGTGTGCGTCCATGCTCTGCAAGGTAAGCCGAACGCCGGTTCTGCTCCCTAGCCTTGTCATGTTTGATGGGCTTATGTCTTGAGTGGCTTGTGTTTTGAGTATGAAAGGCTGGTCGTATGAAAGGCTGTTATTGCCGTCAAACATGAAGCGTACAGGTGGTTCTGAAGGTTCATGTCATCGAGGAGCGTTTCAATGAGCTTCTTAACGAATCATGTATTTTTCTTTGGCGTAGACTGAACCTGCATTGAGGTAGCACTGATTATTGGGAATTGTTTGATAGTGTTATTTTTTTAAACGAACTTATTCAAACTAACTATTTGAAAGCCATGTTCCGGCATATATAACTATTATGTGAAATGCATTGCTCAATATTTTTTGTTAAACGGCTAAGTAGCCTACCTTTTCAGTCAGCAAAACCCGACGATATTTTTGCTCCCGTTTTATTCCACAGGGATTCTAGTAGCGATAACATTGACATGAAGCATTGCAAGCGGAGTTTTGCGTAAAGTAACCGGGAGCAGGACCAGAGGGACGGTGAGTGTGTGGGTCTGTACCCCGGGCCGGTCCTATGGTGGCCGGCCGAATCCTGGCCATGGGCAACGGTTCTATCAAAGCCCCGCGGGCGGAGCACAACATCTGCCTGTGCAACAGAGACCCCGCCGGCTGGGATGTGGAGCCCCTGAGGTTGGTCTCCGGTTCATTTTTACAGTATACATCTTTTTTTTATTGGTCTTTATGACACATTTTACACATCTTCAGAATTTGTAAAAACGAGTTACGCACTCATTTTAGGACGTTCTTCAAAGAGGTCTTGTTGAATCTTGTTGTGTTTGTGATTACTTTGTATTTTGAATTACATTCAGCACACTTGGATTAGTTTAGCCTATATACCTTTACTACCAATGAACTGCTATCTTACATTAGTTGAACTAATGTTTGTTAAAAAAGCCTCCTTTTTCTCTCGCCACCTCTCACCCCCTCCCTCTTCTCTCCTCCCCTCACCTCTCACCTCTCTCCTCATCTCTCACCTCTTTCCTCACCTCTCACCTCTCTCCTCAACTTCACCGCTTTCCTTATCTCCCATCTCTCTCCTCAACTCTCCTCTCAATGCTTCTCCTTCCCCTCTCTCCCCCTCTCCTCTCCCCTCTCCCCTCGCCCCTGCTCTCTTCTCTCTGCCCCTCCCTCCTCCTTGGTCTTCTTCTCCACCCTCTTCCTACCCCCTCCTCGCCCTCCACCTCCTCCAGACTACGTATCACCCACCTGGAGGAGAAGCTTTCCCAGCGGGAGAAGGACTTCCAGGTGCAGGAGCTGCAGATGCGTCTCCTCCGGCAGGAGCTGGATGCCAAAACCACTCAGGTGGAAAAGCTCCAGGACGCTATAGGCTGCTACAGCCACGCCAACGGCCACCTGGTGGGGACTCTACCCGCACCACACACCCCCCCGCTGCCCCTGGCCAGTGTCATCGACCAGGGCTCCAGTAGCAGGTTCCACCGGGTGGCCGTAGAGGTCCACCGGCGCCTCAAGGCCAAGGAGGGGGTGTCGGCCGAGCCCACCTCAGGGGCCTACTCTGGGGGTGGAGGAGGGGGAGGTGGGGGTCGGGGGGTCTCTACCGCGGAGAGGGCTGTGGTCCGCAAAGACTCCAAGTAAGAAGACAGAGTGAATGACATGTCATGATATAATAATCACTATTATTATTATTTAAACAATTCTAATTATTATTATTATAACAATTGTAATAATAACAGATTAAACGGATGATAAAATAATTATGTAAATCTAGACTGTTTTAAATAACAATAGTAAGCTAATAAAAAAAACCTGTAAAATAGAAATAATTAACAATACCAAGTTCAAGTTCAAGTTTATTATAGCCATTTCAACAATATAGAAAATACAGTTAATAGGAATGTGTTTTGGTATGCTCACATGTATCACACAGCAACAATAACAACACAACATAACAAGACAAAAAGCCCAAAACATCAAATAAATAACAAGGAGTACAACACTTAACACGCATAAAAAACACACAATGCATGGTTCGCAGAGAATTACAGCAGTACAGTACAGTAGTGCAAAAACTGCAAGTGAGGTAGACCATGAAGACCTTAAAGGCCTTAAAGTGCTTAGTGCTTGTTCAAGTGGCGTATAGCTTGTAGATAGGTACTATCCCTAAAGCATGATGTTTTACTTGTAATGCTTCTGTACCTCCTCCCTGATGGTAAGAGTGTGAATAAGTGGTGTGCTGGGTGAGAGGGGTCAGAGATGATCTTCCTAGCTTTCCTGGAAATTCTGGTGTCATGGTGCGAGCCTATGGTAGGCAGACTACAGCCAATGCGTACTACCCTCTCAAGCTGTTGTTTGTCCTGGCTGGTAGCACTACCATACCAGACCAGGATGGAGAAGGTGAGCACGCTTTCGATGGCTGCACGATAAAAATGGTTCATGCCTGCCTGACTTACCCCGAATTTCCTCAGTTGACGGAGGAAGTATAATCTCTGATGGGATTTGGAAATAATAAGACTGATGTTCGGGTTCCATGATAGGGACTGGTGGATAGTAGTGCCTAAGAAACGGAAGGAGGAGACCCACTCCACAACTTGGCCATTAATGGAGATGGGAAGGTGCTGGCCTGCCTTTTTCCTATAGTCAATCATGAGTTCTTTGGTTTTGGTTGTATTTAGGATTAGGTTATTAGCTTCATACCACTGCACCAGCTGTTCAACCTCACTCCGGTAGGTAGATTCCTCCCCATCAGATATGAGACCTATGACAGTGGTGTCATCTGCAATCTTTAGCATTTTGTCAGATGCAGAATTTGATGTACAATTATTAGTGTAAAGAGAAAATAGTAGAGGTGACAAGACACACCCTTGTGGGGTGCCAGCGTTCAGAACCCTTGGTGATGACACGTTCTTCTGGATTTTAACACACTGTTTTCTACTGGACAGGAAGTTTAAGATCCACCAAACCTAGTAAGCTAAAACCTAAATTTAGCAAGGTAATAATAATAAACAGGATGTTCTTTTTTGGCTAGTAAGCTAAAACCATCCAAACACCCGCGTCCTGTTTGTATAGTGTAGGTGATACTGTGTGTTTACATGAATGATTGTGTCAGTGGAAGCCTTCCATCCAACCTACTGTTGCCACTTCTGAGAGCTCTATTAGCATCGCAGGACAATAGAACCTCTTGGATCTGATGCAGCTCATTATTGGCTTCAATGACACAACCTGGGCTTGTCCCTCCCTCTTTCTTCTCTCTCTCTCTCTTTCTCTCTCTCTCTCTCTCTCTCTCTCTCTCTCTCTCTCTCTCTCTCTCTCTCTCTCTCTCTCTCTCTCTCTCTCTCTCTCTCTCTCTCTCTCTCTCTCTCTCTCTCTCTCTCTCTCTCTCTCTCTCTCTCTCTCTCTCTCTCTCTCTCTGTGTCTGTCTCTCTCTTTCTCAATCACTCTCCTCCCCTTAAGTCCCTTCCTCTCCTCTCTCTCCCCTCTCCTCCCTCCCCTCTCTTTTTCTTCTTCCGCTCTCCACTCCATCTTCATTTCCCTCTGTCTCTCCACCTCCATCACTTTAACTCCTCTCTCCCCCCTCCGCTCTCTCTCCCCCTGTATTTATCCATGTGTTTATTGTATTTGTTTGTTTGTGTCCCCAGTACCAAAAGGCTTATCAACGCTGCGATGGTGAAGAATGACTTCCTGAAGAAGCTGGAGCCCCAGCACCTGAGGGACATGGTGGACTGCATGTACCCCAGGAAGTACACCCAGGGGCAGCTCGTCATCCAGGAAGGGGAGCCTGGGAACTACCTCTACGTGCTCGCAGGTCATATCTGCTCAAAGCACGCGGTCATCATAAGACATGCCTGTTTGTTTCTCTGTTTCAGCTCCTTCTTAAAGGAGAGTCAAACCCCAACACGACGTGTATATTGGTCTGCATTCGATGACCCCCTAGATAGGTTAAACACATGCTTTTGTGTTTCTGATTATTTGAAAAATTAATCACTCTTTTTTGCTTTTCGGTGTCCGAATTTGCGCTCAGGTTTGTGTACATTTTGGGTCTGAAACGCTATACTGCCCCCTTGTGTACGCGTTAAGGGGACTGGGAAATGTCAATGCGGGCAGTTCTGCGAAAATCCCCGTTGTGTATCTGAGTCTCGACACATCATCGTTGCAAAGTGTTAACAGTGTTAAGAGCCTTAAAACTTCGACTGTGAGAGAGGAGGGGAGGCAAGAGGCCGAGGGAGGGTAAAAGAGGAGAGGAGAGGAGGAGCAAGGAGAGGCGAGAAGAGGGATTAGGATCCCAATAATCATGAAACACAACTTTGTCTCTGTGTGGTCTCCACAGAGGGTCTTCTGGAGGTCATCCAGAATGGTAAACTGCTTGGAGAGATGCGTCCAGGGACCGCCTTCGGAGAACTGGCGATATTGTACAACTGTAAAAGAACCGCCACCGTCAAAGGTAACGTGGATAACCCCTGACGTGTCTCTGTTTCCCCTGTCTAGCCCTCCCCTTTCCCCTTAACGCCCTGTCTGTATTACGGGTCCAACCCCTTACCTACTCCTTAATAACCTGTCTGTATTAATTGTCTAATCCCTTACCTACTCCTTAATGACCCGTCTGTATAAAATGCCCCTTTTCCTACTCCTTTATGACTGTGTCTGTATTAACTGTCTAGACCCATACCTGTCTAACCCCCTGCCTACCCCTTAATGACAATGCTTGCTCCTTAATTAACTCTCTCTCACTGTCTTTGGATAAAAGCGTCTCATAAATTAGAACTAATTAGCAAACCATTGAAGCATTGGCCCTTGTCAAACACAGAGGAATGACTTGTCACACAGGGGACTCCAGGTTTCCTGTGTTTGACAACCGTATCTCTTTCGAGAGATCATTGCAGCCAGAGTTAATTATTCCCTTTGTGACCAATCCCAAGGGGAACCATATTGTTTGAAATGTTGTCATCCACTAATGTGTGTCTAAGAATCCTACTACCCTTTGTGACCTGTGTCTCATGCACAAAATATGCAATGAAAGAATCCAAATATTTGAAAACAAAATGATTATAAGTAATGTATAAGAATACCTGTTATATTTTAAATCAAATAGTTGTAGGATATTTTCCAAATTCTCAGAATTTGAAAAATGTTTCACACAGATTATGCAAATGAAAGATATTGCCGTGCGGATCGAATCTCATTCCCAATCCCAAATCATACAATACATTTTGTCTCATTGATCAAAATGTATCCTCAATTATAAAACAAGACTGCCCTTAGGTAGATTCAAGAAGCTTGAAACATGTGGCTAATGTCCTTCATCTTCTCCGGATGTTATTGGTGTCGCTCTTGAGCAGCTGTGTCCTGCGCTCTCATCTGGGCGTTGGACCGGCAGACCTTCCAGAGCATCATGATGAGGACCACCAAGGCTCGCCATGAAGAATACTTTAACTTCCTACGCAGGTAGACACTCACCCTATTGCTGAACAACCATCGGTAAAACAAGTACTTAAACAGCTAAAGTAACAAAGTGAAACATTATATATATATTCTCTCTCTCTCTCTCTCTCTCTCTCTCTCTCTCTCTCTCTCTCTCTCTCTCTCTCTCTCTCTCTCTCTCTCTCTCTCTCTCTCTCTCTCTCTCTCTCTCTCTCTCTCTCTCTCTCTCTCTCTCTCTCTCTCTCTCTCTCTCTCTCTCAGTGTTTCTCTGCTTAAGGAACTACCTGAGGAAAAGCTGGCAAAGATCGCTGATTGCCTTGAAGTTGTGAGTGTCCTTTGGTAAATTACATGTACAGATGGGTCTATTTGTTTTGTATCTAAACCATGACAAACAAATTGTTATTTTTCTCATAGGATTATTTTAATAGAGGAGAGTTTATTATCCGAGAGGGAGAAGAGGGTAACACTTTCTTCATCATAGCAAAAGGAGAGGTGAGATGTCCTCCCAAATAATCCTGACCGAGTCCTGGCTATGTCTCTACTAATAATCCTAATGCAACCTTGTACCGTATGCCATGAATTGGAAGTGAAAGGTCACTAAACAAAGACAAATCATTTTAACTAACAGATCAAATAACATCAAATATTCAAAAAATAATTACAAGAGTAAGACTGGATCTCCGGGTGGTGTTGTGTGCAGGTGTCGGTCACCCAGACCACAGAGGTCCACGGTCAGCCCAAGGAGATCAAAACGCTGGGCGTGGGAGACTACTTTGGAGAGAAGGCCCTCATAAGGTACACTTACACACAGATATGATTTTGCTCTGCTTGTGTGGAGCAAATATGCACTGCTTTGCAGTTTAACAACTGATAATTCTCTCTCCATGCCCTGTGTAACTTACTAGAATGCTACGGAGAGCAATTAAAAGTGTAAAAGAAAAGATTTGAGGGATATTTGTCTTACTGTTTTTTTTTTCATTTAAACTGCTTTTAGTAATTTAGCAATTTGTCTCCACAGCGAAGATGTCCGCTCGGCCAATATCGTCTGCAACACCAACGACACCCAGTGCCTGGTGGTGGACAGAGAGTGAGTTGTCGAGACGAGGAGGTCATTCTTACTGTTGGAGTTGAGCTTAGTATGGTTGCATTGAGTAAAGATCCATTTTGTTTAGGGCTTAGTTGGGTTTAGATCAGTTTAGTTTAGCTTGAGTGAGTTCGGCTGGGTTTAGTTTGGCTCAGGTGGGTATTGAATTGAGTTAAGCTCCATTTTGTTTAGGCTTAGTTGGGTTTAGCTCAGTTTAGTTAAGCTTGGGTGGAGTTTGGTTTCATTTCTCCAGACCATTGGTGTTAATGTATTTTCCCTTTAGAAACGTAACCAGATGGTTAGAAGGTGTGTTCTCTGTGTCCTCTGTAGGAACTTTAACCAGATGGTGGGAACGTACGAGGAACTGCAGGCTTATCTGAAGGAATACGTTGAGGAACTCTCCCGCAGCGACGTGAAGAGAAACGCTCTGTGAGTGTAATGGATAACGCAGACAATCACGCACGCACAAGCACACATGCATGCTAAAACACACACAAGCACGCGCGCAAAGAAACACAAAATTATGAAAAAATAAACAAAATAAAGTATGAACTCAATTTTTTTTTATATATATATATATTAATATATATATATAATAAATGTCTCTATATATCTATATATATATATATATATATATAATAATGACAGAAATCTCAGAATGTAATATGTTGTTATCCCTGGCCATAGGGGTAAACATAAAGTGAGAATGTGTGTTTCAGGCCCCAGTCCCCGCAGGCAGACTCCCCGACGCAGCAGGAGTGGCGTCGGCTGCAGGACCGCCTGGCCCTGCTCCCCCACCACATGCCCTTCCAGAGGCTGGAGGTCATCGCCACCCTGGGCGTGGGGGGCTTTGGTCGCGTGGTGCTGGTGAGCAGGACCGGGAGGACGCCGTCTGAGACGCTGACATGTTCATTACTACGTCCTGTTTACTGACTAGTTACTATCTACGAGGGCTGCGCTCAACCAAAGACATTTTGGTAGACTGAAATGTGACATGCTCTTTAACCATTCGATTAGTCGATGGGGACGAGATTATCTGCACGTCATCCCTAGAATAATTGGCCACAGTGCACCGAATGCCCTCTACCTGGTGAGCAGAGTTTACATTACACTATTTGGTCATACTTTTTTAACAAAATGATGCAACACAGACAACCTTTTTGACATGGTGTCAATTAGTTTTGAGATTACTTTTAAGAGTTCTTTCAATCCACTCAAAGATACGCAATGGCAATATAATGCAAGAGGAAGAAAACTCAAATATCAATATCAAGTCACAATAAGACATTTAAAAGCATTGACACACGTTGTTTCTCCCTGGTTGTGTGTCAGGTGAAGCTGGAGGACGAGAGCTCCACCTTCGCCCTGAAGTGCATCAAGAAGAAACACATCGTGGACACCAGGCAGCAGGAACACATCTACTCTGAGAAGAACATCCTGCAGCTCACCAACTCACCCTTCATAGTCAGGTAGAGAGAGGAACATGTAGCTAACCAACTCAGTAACCCTTCATAGTCAGGTAGAGAGAGAGGAACATGTAGCTAACCAACTCACCCTTCATAGTCAGGTAGAGAGAGGAACATGTAGCTAACCAACTCACCCTTCATAGTCAGGTAGAGAGAGGAACATGTAGCTAACCAACTCACCCTTCATAGTCAGGTAGAGAGAGGAACATGTAGCTAACCAACTCACCCTTCATAGTCAGGTAGAGAGAGAGGAACATGTAGCTAACCAACTCACCCTTCATAGTCAGGTAGAGAGAGGAACATGTAGCTAACCAACTCACCCTTCATAGTCAGGTAGAGAGAGAGGAACATGTAGCTAACCAACTCACCCTTCATAGTTGCACAGCACTAGAGGGTAGTTAGCATTATCTGTCTAATGTGCATGTTGTAATATTTTTTACCCGTGTCTAATTAGAGCAGACACAAACAGTGTTTGTTCTCAGTTTGCAGACAGCAGCGTTCTCCTGAGGTATCATCGTAGATGTGCTCTGGTGCTCTGGGCTTTGTTTTGGCCGTTAATTCACCATTATGCAACACAGCAGAGCACATCCAATCAACTGAATCTGGAAATGTATGCAGCGGGAATGGAACCGACGTTTCCAAAAAGAGGGGGATGGAAAACAGGATAAAAGGACCGACCATGGCACTCTTAGAAAAGATGAAAGAGATTCGCAATTGATCGGGCGATTTGAGTGTGACAGGGAAAATGACATGCGCAGCCAATTAAAAAATGACATTCTCACGTTTTCTAACCATCACAGCTAGAATAAGCACATCAATAATTTCCAAATGTGGTTAGGCATACCCTAGAGGGGGGGGGGGGCATGACAAGGTTCTCTGTACAAAACTAAAATGACATTGATTGTTGTAGTTAAAGATCAGAAATATAAAAGTATGCCATAGTTACTCTTATTTTTAACACCCTAGGCCTTTACAATATTAATGATATGAATGATATTAATTTATGCTTAAATTTTATTATTAAAATATAATTTAAAGGGAAACAGAAAAAGGTTTGGGAACAGGGAAATTAATCCTTTATCTTCGACGGTGTGGGAGGAGAGATTATATGCTCTGAGAGTTGGAGACCCAGAGGGGCCCCGAAGGTCAGAGTGAAGGTTTCCCAGGGAGGTTTCCAGGGCACGCAGGCCAGGGGAATGCCGCTGAGTGCTCCCTCTCTCTCTCACTCTCTTTGCCTCTGTATCTTTCCCTCTTTTCCTCTCCTTTTTCTCTCTGACATTTCACACACAAAAGCTTCTTGGGAAATGCTGCCATGGCCTGAACTCAAGGACAGGGGATTCGGGCAGGAGAAGAAGTTCATTTTAGCTCTTATTCCTCTGAGCAGGATCTGTTGTTATGCTTGTCTTGATGTGGAGGAAACGTTATAGAGTGAGAAGCCATTTTTGGACTGTTGTGTGTCTTGTTGGGTTTGAAACAGCAGCATGTATCCAATCTTTGAAACAGTTTAAAGTCCTTTCTGTTTGTCATAACCTTAAGTGTTATGTTCCAAATAATTCTCACAACCTGTATCATTTTGTTACAACCAAGCCACACCCCCAGTTATTGATTCCTCAGGTTAACCTTCCAGGTTATTCTGCATATTTGCATTTTGGACAATGACAAATTAAATTAATTTAAAAGTCCTGTGTGTGTGTGTGTGTGTGTGTGTGTGTGTGTGTGTGTGTGTGTGTGTGTGTGTGTGTGTGTGTGTGTGTGTGTGTGTGTGTGTGTGTGTGTGTGTGTGTGTGTGTGTGTGTGTGTGTGTGTGTGTGTGTGTGTGTGCCTGCATGCGTGTTCTCCAGGTTGTTCCGGACCTTCAGGGATGACAGGTGTGTGTACCTGCTTCTGGAAGCCTGTCTGGGAGGAGAGCTATGGAGTGTGCTTAGAGACATGTGAGTGGAGCTCTAATATTAGCAAAGTATCCTGCTGTTTAATATACATTATTATTGTACGTCACTTGGCACAGCAGTTATCATGATGAATGTACTAAACAAATCTTTCATTTCAAGCAAATTCATCAGTATTAGTCTGACCAGCAAATCAAATCACATATAAAAAATGTGTGGATTTTTTTATTAGCTTGCTTTTTTCCTGATAATTACCATCACATTTTCTTAAGTGGTTCGTCAGCTTACATAGGAACGAGTTACAGCCGCCGACCAATCAGAGCGATGAATCAGCATGAGCTGATGTATGCCCCCTCAGTTGGACCGAGAACAACGTGTCTTTTCTTGCTCCAGGAACTTCTTTGATGACCCGACGGGCCGGTTCTGCATCGGCTGTGTGCTGGAGGCCTTCGAGTACCTCCACATCCGGGGCATCGTGTACCGGGACCTGAAGCCAGAGAACCTTCTGCTCGACTCGGAGGGCTACGTCAAAATGGTCTCCTGATCACTGGATTGATCATTTTCAAGCTGTATACCCCCCCCCCCTATATATTATATCTGTATTATTATTAATTATTATATAAATAGATGTATTTGTATTTAATTTATCTACTTTATTTGTGAATTATAATAATAAGACATACACTGTTTTGAATGTGTTTATTGTATTGTATATCGTTTTATTGATTCCCACCAGATTTCCCCTAGAAGATCGTTTCTGTTTCACGTTTGCTTTACTGTCGCAAATGTCTACATTTGTACTTTTCCGTTGTTTCTCAGGCAGACTTTGGCTTCGCTAAGAGGATCGGCCTGGGGAAGAAGACCTGGACATTCTGCGGGACCCCGGAGTATGTGGCCCCAGAGGTGGTCATGAACAAGGGCCATGACTTTGGGGCCGACTGCTGGTCCCTGGGAATTCTCATCTTTGAGCTGCTCACTGGAAAGTAAGTGATGAGCTGGAGGACAAAAACACATTTATAATGACTGTAATAATAACACTTTTTTCGGGTTGCATAACGGCAACTCATGAAAACACTTCTGAATACAATAGGCTACAAATGAAACAAAACTTTTTTACTATTTATGTGGTTGCAAAACTATATAATTAAGATTTTGTTGCTTATTATCATCAAAAAATTATTTATAAAGCATTACCCAAAAATATGTATTTTTTCAACCATGTCGGTTACATCTATGCGCTGCTGTGTTAAAGGAAACATATTTAAGGAGTTGAATGCAAAATAGGTGAAATGAATCCTGTTGATGAGTTCAGAGCATAGTGAGGGCGTCCTCACCGAGGTCCGTGTTGGTCTCTTCCCCAGCCCGCCGTTCTCCGGCACAGACCCCATTAAGATCTACACCATGGTGCTCCACGGCATCGAGAAGGTCGACTTCCCCAAGAGGATCGGCAAGCGGCCGGATGACCTCATCAGGAGACTCTGCAGGTGATGAGGCCCCAACCCCTCCCCCTCACCTTAATTCGAGCCAGCGTCTGAATTCACTGTCAGTCGCTTCGGGTGAACACATCTGCTGCATGTCTCAATAATGAGTAGGTGGCTGGTGATTGCTTTGTGGCCGGGCCCCATTCTGAGAGAGACGCGGGGGGTAAATGGCAGTTTGTCGTCGTATTAGCTCGTAATGGCGGTGGAGCCGAGAGCAGGACCTGAGGTTGTTAGATTAGATTAACCGCATTAGCTCCTTGTTTTTTAATGTGATCTGCTGCTGCTGCCTCCATGTACTCTCATTTAGCCAGGCCTGTGATAGGCTAATTCAATATTGCTGCTAATCGTTTGTAAGGCATGGACAACAAATGAACGGCACAAGATGTCCGATATCGTACCTGAAAGTACCTTATATAACTATTCTAATTTAACTTCCACACGTCCTGGTGTATAGACTGTATAGAATTCATCCATTCATTTAAAAAAGATGTGCCCTGGGATTTGTGAATGTGGTTAAAACATTCATATCTTGAGAGTTGATACAATACAAATGGATGATCCAGAACCCTGTGTGTTCCTCTTAGGCTCAACCCGGTGGAGAGACTAGGTAACAAGAAGAACGGCATCCTCGACATTAAGAAGCACAAGTAAGTTGGCACAGCTGACCTCTGTCATGTTTTTCACCTATCCATCAGATTCTACCTGTTCACTGAGCGATTCTGTGTGTGTGTGTGTGTGTGTGTGTGTGTGTGTGTGTGTGTGTGTGTGTGTGTGTGTGTGTGTGTGTGTGTGTGTGTGTGTGTGTGTGTGTGTGTGTGTGTGTGTGTGTGTGTGTGTGTGTGCGTACACCATGCACCTGTGTATATCATGTGTGTATTCATGAGTGATTAGCATAAATGTATAATGATATATATAATAATCCATCTACAACTGAATATTATACATATGATTCAACTTACTATAGTGGGTGTCATGTGACCTTGTCATCCTTGTGCCCCGTGGAGGTGGTTCCAGGGCTTCAACTGGGACGGCTTGCGGCACCAGAGGCTTGTATCCCCCCTGAAGAGAGAGGTAATGGCTTTCCCCCCCCCCCAACCGTCATTACATGCCACCCCCCATTATTCCATCCCTCCCCCCCCCCCCCAACCCCACACATCTATTTTTAACTTATTCCTTCATGCAAGCAGAGCGGAGCACTTCAGTGTTTTTTATTCCAAGTGCTGTGACATCGGGAAAGTGTTGTCCCAATGAGGGCATTGTAGCCTGGCTGTGTCTGTGATGGGTTGGTGAGGGGACGCCGTGGTATTGGTTTACGTGTCACAAGATAAAGTCAATATTTGCTCATTTGAAACAATCAGCCCTCACGGCCCTTGTGCTCCGTTCATCCAGGGACTTGTACTATAATGGAGGCTTGACACCAACAGCTGTTTTGGTTTGTATTTGGAGACATGTGTAAATATAAAAGGAGTTCAAAGAAAGACACAGGCTCATTTCAATTAATTAATGGAAATATAAAAGGAGTTCAAAGAAAGACACAGGCTCATTTCAATTAATTAATCAACTAATATTAATTATGAAATCTTATTTTTTGTTTTTTTATTTTAATTGGTTATGATTTATTTAGTTTGTCACAGTTTTTTAAGTTGAAAACGGTTTTATATGGTACTTAATAAATCATTTGAAAATCAATGACGTCCTAGCTTATGGATACTGCTATCCAGACTACTGGGTCCTGTAACGTGACGGTATGTCTAGAGAGACGAGTCATGTTGTACACATCAGATCACTGGGCCGCAAACACACATCGATTGCCTTGCCAGCTCCACAGCCACCAAGTGAGACATTCCATCCAGCTACTTTTCTGATTCCCAAATTTCTATATTATCGGCCCTCCCTTAAATTTTAGGTGAATACTCAAATCCCTTTGCAAGGCTTTACATTTCTCATCTCCAGTTTCCCTGCCCTGTGACTGTATATATATATACCGTATATTGTTTTTTTTAAGATGTATTTATTTCAAACTTTCAATCGTGGTATCGATCAAGACTCAGATCATTAAGCCTTCTAAATGGTATCAATATCAATGAAGATTAATGATCCCCGTCCATGCGTGTTATTGCTGCGTCCAGTGCTTCTCTTGCGCTCAACGAAACATCCCTATTCAATCTCTAAATGGATAATGAGACCGTGCTAACCGCTGGGCGTGGTGTTTTGCTAGGTGCGAGGGCCGTTGGACCACAGCCACTTTGACGTGTTCCCCCCTGACCTGGAGGAACCCCCAGAGGAGCTGTCTGGCTGGGACAAAAACTTCTGAAGACCTCCATGCTATTCCTGGGTCTGCTGCGCCGAATCAGACCTTGAACAAAACAGTCATTCTGCGGCTTCTAAAACACCACAAACACGGAAGTTGTCCTTCCTGCTGTCGATGAAGAAGTGCAGAATTTTACTGAATTGTTAATGGGAAAATTTTCCTAAATTCCCTCTCTTTTGATACTGTGTACACCATTTCTCAGACAATGGGTTTGACTACTCAAATCAACTTTTTTCTACATGGGATCTTTTGTACTAATGGTATTCATACGTATATTTGACAGCGTGGGCCTGGCTTGCTCGGAGAGCTTTGCTCCCTTGGAGGTCATGATATCCTACTCGTGTGCGAGTCTATATTGTTGTGAGCTTGCGGCTTTTGGGATAGCTATTATTTGAATTGGTTATTGAGACAGAGACAGCCGGTCCCACTGGAAGGAGGCTCATTGGCTGGGTCAGAGGTCGTAGAGGCACAGCTGCATAGCATCAGACCTGAATGTAATGAACACACAAGCAACGGATTGACCTGAAGTGCCAAAAATGAAGAACAGGCCAATGCCTAAAACGCACTATGTATGACTATGTGTGTATCACATAAGTTGTTGAAGAAACCTGTCCACATCTAGGACTAGAATCTTTTCAAAGATGACCACTTTTTCAAGGACTAGTCATCCTTCACACCTGAGCGACATGTATGTTTTAAGGAATTTTCTTCTGTATTTTTGTCCTAAATGAGCAATTTGCTAATGCCTCTCTTAACTGTATTTCTAAATGTGATTTTCATGTTGAGGATGAAAATATAATTAAAATGTTTCTTTAATACGAGTTCAGTTTATTACATTTACTTGTCAGGGACCATAAACCAACACAATAATCTTGCACAAGGATAGGAGATGCATTGCAAGAGATGTATACTAGATGGTTCTCATCTGCAGTCGCTGTACTCCAAAAACTATAATAGCATTTTAATTATTATGGCTATAATGTAATACATGATCAGTCTCTCCAGTGAATATGACATTATAAATGAAAGATGCACGGTAAATAAATAAAATATCCCTGAAGCTTTGTCTTTCAAATATAAGGTCTTGAATATAATGATTAACAGTATTATTAATCATTACGTTTCTTTCTATTAAGGTATGTATCATTCCAAAGATTAGGGTTACAGACCAATTTTATTAACAAATAAAAATTGATTAAGGAGATCCCAATAGGCCTTTGTCAACTCAAATCATCCTACGCTTGTACATATAAATAATGCATGTCCCTTGGGAATAGCTGTTTCGTCTATGTTCCCATGGATTCGTTGACGTGTATGTCGCTTGGGTTGAACGAGGGCAGATGGGGTCTTCAACAGTTTGAGTTCACTGAAGGAACTTCTTTCTTCTGTCCTATAGTGGGCGTAATAATTCTGTAGGCGTGTAAAGCTATGTCCATATGACATTGCACACATTTTTTCACAGACGCCCCCTGGAGGACAGATGACAGTATGTCATCTGGTTTTCGTAATGGCCTGAGTTATGCTCACAAAAATATTCTTGTTGCATCCAAGGAATGCAAGCTACACTTCAATCTCAATGTTGCAGGTAAATAACAATGGCAATAAACGCATTGTTTCTCCATTAAATATCCTGGAACTGCAACCAATGCCAATTCAAGTAAAAAAAATGCTGGAGGTAAAGTATGTTTATGTCGCAATGTAAGCTCTTTAACTGGATTCTTGGAATATAGTGGAATAGAATGAATGATGTGTACACATAAAAACTGTCCAACTGTGTTTCCTCCATATCCTGCAAAACAATGTCTCTATTTATCTCTATGATGCAGGCTGACCGCACCATATTTCATGAGCTCACTGTTGGCAAAATATTGGAATGTGAGACAGTAGTAAATCAGCACCGTGAGATGTTTTTAGGGTTAAACCGGCAGTGCATTTAAGTGTACAATAAATGTTCATTTGGGTGCACTACTAACTGCTACCAAAAGAGGTCAGAGCGGTTTTGTGGAGGACACAATTGAGTGAAAACATTTGTTGTTGTTTTTTGGGATTTTCAACATTACATTTTTTTAAATGATGCGTACTTTTGGCTGATCATAGATCCTTTAACCCACATTCTATCCATATACAGGTAAAAATGCATCCTTAGAGCGGATTGTTTTCACTTGAACTTTATTTTGAAAAATAATTTGATAAATGATTCAAAGAAACCAACCAATATATACAATACATAGACATATAGGCCCAGTATCTTGTGTCAAACATTTACTCCCCCACATCACTGTATCTCACAAATAGTTAAAAATATCCACACGTAACCTTTCTACTTTTAGTTGACTATTAAACGCAAAACCAAATACACCACTTAAAGTATACAAATATTATTCCCTTTAAGTACAAATACAACACCTTATCGATGCTCTTATTCAAATAATGCAAATACAATAGTATTTCTTGAGTATTACCAGCAAAGTTATATTTGCTCTCTCTCTCGTCGTTCCCTACGCACTGAGATGTGTGTTTATCAGACACTGTTGTCAAATAAATAGATCGCTAAATACAGCCACTGTATCACACAGGAAAACATTTACTTTACCTTCGTACATAAATGAATACAATGAAAAAAACAAAAAAAAAACAAGAGTGGCATTTTATTGGTTGAGTAACTCTAATTATAACATGGCCATTGCTCCTCATTGGATGCCCGAGATTGTCAGTGACATCACACAGTGAAAGATCACATGACCTTGGAGAATAGGGAGAAGGAGAGGTGCTTATCTCACCGGTCTTGTATCTATATATACAATATATATGTATATATATATATATATATATATATATATATATGAAGCTAATAACAAGCTAAATAATAATATCATTATTATACTGACAGCAGAATTCACCAGCCCTTATTATTTTAAACTGCACGCAGACGCTCCACTTACACTCTCCCGTGTGCACACAAACGCACACACATACACTGTACAGCCATTATGTACACATTAACAGGATGAAAACAGATGAAAAGCAGCTAGTAAAAGGCTTTGTATGTTTCACATTGGATGGATAATCTGTATAGACTGTTAGATTTTGCACACTGCTGAGAATTCAGATTTCATTTTAACAGTGGAGTTTCTCTTTCCTCTCTTATGATCAGCTTGTAAGCCTAAATGGCCGCCATGCAGATGAACATTGTATTGAAGCGTTGTTTTTTTTTTGACATAAACTTGCACCTCTGTTACTTCAGTTCAACAGAGATCGAATAAGAGGATTATACAGAAGTATACTGAAAGTTCCAAATCAAAGCAAATTATTTTCCTTGTCCCATCGTAGCCTGAATATATTTGGATAAATCTAGAAATCACCCCCATTTTTGCGTGCAAGATTACCCCGATTCAATGTTTTATGAGTGCTGCCTTTTATTTAAGTAATTCTTTTTTTTTTTCATTCCTGAAATGTTCAGTTCCACCTCTTCATTTTCATTTCTTCATTTCTTGAAATCTCTCTTGTGTTCAACGTCTCCATGTCCCTCCTCATCCTCCTCTTCATCATTGTCATCGGGGCAGACTCTTCCCACGAGCGGCCATCTGGATCATATCTGGGTTGGGGGGGGGGGGGGGGGGGGGGGGGGGAGGCCAAAGACACACGGTGTTGGCAGTTTTCTCTTTTACTCATTATTTCCTTCGAGGAAAAGTGCTGCCTCTTCATCTATTCTTTGAGACATGCCCCCCCATATGAACCCTAGCCCCCATCCCTGCCTTCCCCTACTTAAACACTCACCATGAGTCATCCATAAAACAATAACTCTAATGGGAGCTCACTGTGTTAGATTACTTAGGTTTAATTCATGTTAATAATATAATCATCATAATAATAATCGGCTGTCTTGGGCTCATTAGGCCTTTGTTTGTGTGAACTTTGTGAAACTTATGCTAATAATAATCGTGAATGTTTCCTCAAACTACATAGTTAGGTACTAATAAGATGATTTCAACTGTTAAATAATGGTCACTACTATTAGTTAATTAGTTTCTGTAAGCAGTGTCTACAGTTTATCATCAGTTAGTTACCAGTCAGTTTGGTTGGTGGTGTTAGGGGTTTGGTGTGTGTGTGTGTGTGTGTGTCTGTGTCTGTGTCTGTGTCTGTCTGTGTCTGTGTCTGTGTCTGTGTCTGTGTGTGTGTGTGTGTGTGTGTGTGTGTGTGTGTGTGTGTGTGTGTGTGTGTGTGTGTGTGTGTGTGTGTGTGTGTGCGTGTGTGTGTATGTGGCAGGTGGAAAGCCCTACCTCTGTCATCCCTACTGAAGCCAGCTAAGGTCCAGTTGGTCCTGGTGACCCAGGGTGATCATGGAGTTCCGGTTCCTGCTCCTGGGAAGGTCCACCGGCCCCAGATCAGGCCTTTAGAGGGGAAAACGCATTGTATTGCTGAAGGCATTTTCATCGGATTCCTAATCTAGAATTCAGTTTATTCCTGAGAGGAGTGCTCTTGCTCTCGGTAAATGAGCGCTGGCTGGTTGCCATATCTTTCCAGACCCCAGCGTTTTAAATCCACAGAGGAATCCTAGGAATACCTCAACCCTGACACCCCTGCCTCCCCCCTGTTCCCCACGGGCCGATGCCAAGATCCTTTAGCGAGAGGTACCCCGCTCACATCAGGAGAAATAAACGGAGAAGCGAGGGGCCAAAGTCGGATCTCTCTTTACTTGTTTCTCTCTCCTCAAACTCCTACGAGAATCCTGTCTTCAACTTCTTAAAACCACAAAAAAGTTGCATTTGTCTGTTGACACATCTGCCACGTATAATCAGTTGAGGGCTCAGGAATTTCAGTTGGCCTATCCAACGCCAGCAAACCGTCACTTGTCGTTCAGCATCGGCCACCGCTGTCAACACTTTTGACCCCCAAAACAACCCCAAAGGCCTTTGTTTTCCCTCCTTCCCCTGCTCTCCCTGCTTTGCTGCGACCACGCTGGCTGTTATTCAATAGAGTCAAATAACTTGCATTCCATCACTTCTTTTTTAAATGCCTTGTTTTGTTCGGCAAGCGGAGGAGGTAAGCACAGCTCCTTTTCAACACTTATGAGTTGGTGCCATTTCAGCTTTACAGATTAACCAGAGAGTACAAGTACAATGCACTCAGTGTACCGTAGTGCGGCATGGAGTTGTAAAAAAAGGCTCCCATCGGCTCCAATTGTCAAGCACAAGGCTTTCATTTTGTTATTATGATTGTACATTTGTTTGGATAATATTCTAATTTCCAAACAAAATAGAACATTAAGGTTATGATAATCTTCCTACTGCAGGAATACATTACCTCATTTTATTTGTAATCTCTTCTACTCATATTTATGATTGCTACGGTTACATAATGAGTGGGTAGTCTTTACTCTTTTTCAAAAGTCACTAGGACTTCTGCTAGTTTTCAAGAGGCTCCTTGTTACCGAACTACAAATGAAACCTACCACCTGTTATCAGCGGAGGGAGACATTCCGGGGAACAGTATCACACCAGCACAGGTTTGGACGGTACCTCACTTGTACAGATGGGGGCAGTACCTCACCTGTACAGCTGGGGGCAGTACCTCACCTGTACAGACGGGGGCAGTACCTCACCTGTAAAGCTGGGGGCAGTACCTCACCTGTACAGCTGGGAGCTGTACCTCACCTGTACAGATGGGGGCAGTACCTCACCTGCACAGCTGGGGGCAGTACCTCACCTGTACAGCTGGGGGCAGTACCTCACCTGTACAGCTGGGGGCAGTACCTCACCTGTACAGCTGGGGGCAGTACCTCACCTGTACAGCTGGGGGCAGTACCTCAGCTGTACAGATGGGGCAGTACCTCACCTGTACAGCTGGGGGCAGTACCTCGCCTGTACAGGGGCAGTACCTCACCTGTACAGATGGGGGCAGTACCTCACCTGTACAGCTGGGAGCAGTACCTCACCTGTACATATGGGGGCAGGACCTCACCTGTACAGTTTGGGGCAATACCTCACCTGCACATATGGGGCCAGTACCTCACCTGTACATATGGGGGCAGTACCTCACCTGTACATATGGGGGCAGTACCTCAACGGTACATATGGGGGCAGTACCTCACCTATGGAGATAGGGGCAGTACCTTACCTGTACAGCTGGGGGCAGGACATCTTCAGTGACGTCGGTGACAGTCCCAGTCGGCTGCTGCTGGAGTTCCTGAGCTTGGCTCTCCTCACAAGGTCTTTGACTCGTCCCCATGTGTAGTTCTCACTCAGCTGTACATACACACACAAGCACACACACACAGATTTAATTTCCTGCTTTTGATTTGGTGATGTCAGGTAAAATACTATCTGGGCGTCTGGTCTCCACGTGGAAAAAACAGAGGGCTGAAAAATACCATAACAGACAGACAAGAAAAGGAAGCTAATTTATATATTTTAGTGGAGCGTAGTTCATTAAATATGTTAAATGTGTATGGGAAGATATCCTCTCCCTCTTTCACTCCCTCTATAAAGTATATGTAATAAATAGTGCTACTTCACTATTTCTTTATTTTCCTTAATGACCTAAATACCTAATTATCATGTCATCCTACGCAGGTCATCCTTAAGCATACTTATCTTATCACCTGTATCTTAACAGATATTATTGTATGCTGTGTGTGCCCCTGCACCGCTTCTCTGAATATCCATCCATCCAGACAACCATCCACTTTTCCATCCACCCATGAACCCATTTAACCATTCGTCCATTATTCCAGCTGTCCATCTGTCTTGTTCATCCATCCACCCATCCTCCATCCATCCATCCAACCACACAACCATCCATCCATCCATTCACCCAACCATCTGCCAACCATCCATCCGTTCACCCAACCATCCATGCATCAAACTATCCTGCCACCGACCCCCTCCTATTCATCCATCTTTTCATCCATCCATCCGCAGCCATTCATCCATCCATCCACCTGACCTTCACTGATCCATCCACCTGACCTGGATCCGTATGTGGTGTCCTATGTGTGTGATGGTGTGTTTTTAGAGTGCAGTGGTCCTCAGTGTTGGGACCAGGACTTACCCGTCTCTGGGGGACAGGGGGTCCTCCCTCTGCCCCTGGGTCACAGAGGAAGCGGGTCTCTCCCTCGGTGTAGCTCCTGCGGTTTTGGCCCCGCCTCCATAGGGGCACGGGGCCAAGGGCCCTGCCTGTGTGACAGAGAAAGAGAGAGAGAGAGAGAGAGAGAGAGAGAGAGAGAGAGAGAGAGAGAGAGAGAGAGAGAGAGAGAGAGAGAGAGAGAGAGAGAGAGAGAGAGAGAGAGAGAGAGAGAGAGGAGAGAGATCAGAGGGAGAGAGAGAGAGAGAGAGAGAGAGAGAGAGAGAGATCAGAGGGAGAGAGAGAGAGAGAGAGAGAGAGAGAGAGAGAGAGAGAGAGAGAGAGAGAGAGAGAGGGAGAGATAGATCAGAGGGACAGGAAGTCAGCATCCGTCGCCTCAGGACCGGGGACAGAGGCGTGTGGTTTATATTAAGCGTTGAGCCTCACTGGGTTTTCAGGGGATTTCAGGGGAGTGTGTTTTCAGCCATAAGCCTCACGTTTTCTATGAAATCAAAATGTCTTATAAAATTCTTGGGATTTTATAAGACATATATATATATATATATATATATATATATATATATATATATATATATATATATATAAACATTACACATATATATGAAATCTAGAAATTTTACTATATATTTAACTATATTATCACACAATATGAATTGACAGATTTAATCAATTTCATTTTTATTCAGCCACTAGGCTAAGAAGGCGAGTGATTTGTTTATGTCTGCAATCTGTTGAGTAAAACACACAGAAAGCATGAATAAGTGAATTTAAAACAAGAAGTTATATTGTTGATTTAGTGCTTTTAACTAAATCTGTTTTTCCATTGTATATGTTTGCATGTTTGTGAGTTTGCGTGGGCACACGTTTGAGTGCACTCCCTAAAACGTGAGAATGTGTGTGCGTGGTGTGTATATGTTAGTGTATGTGTCTGTTTGTGAGTATGTGTATGAGTGTGTGTTTTTGCATGCACATGTTAGTACTCAGTGCAGGATTGTGTGAGTGGGAGTAGAGAGTATTTTGACAAACGGTGATGTAAATCAGTGTCCCAGAAGACCTCCCAACACAGACACACAAACACACACACACACCATGCTTCCTCTCTTATCACGGTCTGACCATGTGACCACAGCCTCCATGTTGTTCTACGGTCCACATGGGACATGTTGGGACCCTTTCGTTATGTTGGTGTCTCTTTAAACCTAACCCTAACCCTAGGTTATTATTTCACTACAACCATCACTTTTGTTGATTCTGGTTAGACAAGAAATAATCTGGTTTGATTGATCTCTTTTCATTAGATTCTTGAGATTGTTGAAAAGGATACAAATAAAATGTAATTCATACAGAAGAGATGACTAGAATATAAGGTTCATGATGCAGGTTTAATAGTAGTTGTTGTTTATATACGAAACAAAATGAACACTACCTTCTGTATTCATTCCTATAATTTTCCTTTTTTTGTGAATATCTTTTTGTCTGAAGTAATTTTGGTTGTTTTCTATCTTTTTTGTAACCATAATATATTCAAAAATCTACAGGTTTTAACAATTTCCAGGCTGAATCTCCTGCTTCTTCCTCCACCCTCAGTAATTTTCAAAACCCAGGATCGAGTCTCAGAGGAAATGGAGGAATTCCAGCGTTCCCGGGAATCTGTACGTTCCATGTTTCGTAAGTAGAATACCAGGAATTCCGCTCAACCCGAAACACACACGCTTTCGGTGATGGGGCCACCAAAATATGTCAAACCCAACCGCCACACACACACGCACGCACGCACACACACACACACACACACACACACACACACACACACACACACACACACACACACACACACACACACACACACACACACACACACACACACACACACGAGAGTCTCCCTAAAAATACCAAGAAAACCGAGCCAGCATAGTGCACACGTTGCTGCGCCATGTGCCTAGCGACGCAGAAGGTGAACATTAAAACACCTGGACAGAGAGAGGGAGAGGAAGGGGTGACCAATAGGTCACCCGTTTTTGTGAAACCCAAGGGTACAGTGAAAAGCCCCCTCTTTTTCCCAAACAAACCCGGGCAGATCCATTTCTTGAAAGAAAGACAAAAAAGCTTGCTAGAGAAACATTGAGTGTAACGCTTGGTAATGTGTGTGTGTTGACGTGTCCCTCTGGAACAGGTTATGAAACTCTGAGTGGACACACAGGATGGTGTGGAGGTGGAGTCCCACATGGAACGCTTTGAGAACCTCCACTTTTCCCTTCTTTTCATAGAGGTTTAACTCAAATGTCAAATGTTTTCTGATGAAAGAAAAAGAGCTCTCTTTAGTCGTTATACGGCTACCCATTCCACACCTTTTGCCCTCAAAGATGGCCCTGGAAGTATCTGGTAAGTTTGAGTTATTCCTTGTCCCTTTCCAGGGGTAAGTGTAAAGATATTATGTATCATAAACTAATCAATTGAATATTATTGTATCGCTTTTAATTTACAGAAAAGATTTACAATTTGACTCTATTCGATTTTTCCGGGGCAGAGAAAACTACTTAATGGTATGCATTTTTAATTAATTGTATTCATTTCTAGAATGTACCATTTCCGTCCGAGAGCGGGGGCCGGCGGGTGACCTCGTGGATAGTTGACAGGTCCGACAAGGTTCCGCTCAGTGACAGGAAGTCGTTCCTCTGGAGTCTTTTAGGTGGTTCCTGATGGGCCAGCCCGGCAGCTCCACAAGTACAGTGGTGCTGGAAGAACTCCTAGTGGTAGAGAGACACAGAGAGGGAAAGAGAGAGTGAGATACAGGTGACCTTCTACAACTCTTGATTTGAAAGGGTAACTTAACAGTAAAAGGGTCAACAAGCATGTCTCCATTTGCTCAAATTGTCCATTTATGATAGTTGCAATAGCTGCTATTTATTAAAAAATAATGACACAATCTAATAATAATTGTAAATTTTATATAATATTTCGATGTGATAATGATTGTAATAACTGATAAGGGGGCACGAGTCGAGTGCAGTGGCTATAGTGGCAGCAGAAGAGTGCTGGTTGTCCACAGCCACAGAAGTGTCTGCTAAATGACTGAATATGCGAACATGATATAAATAGTTTTGTATTGAACAGATGTTTGAGCTTATGTGTGGTGCAAGTGCACGTGTTAGCAGGTGTGTGTCCACCACTGTTTGTGGTCCCGAGATTTACTCCTTCCTTAGTTAGCGAGACAATAGAGGATGACAACATCACTCTGGCTCACAGTCAGCCCGCAGATCATACTTATGAACCGCAAGGACAATAGCACACTTCCATATGTGCAACAGCAACAATAGTCTGATTCCAATGACAGCCCAAAGTCAGGATTCAGGACAGCTTACCACATACAAGCTATAAGGTTTAGTGTTAAGGTTGAAGGTCAGTGTGAAGGCACCTTGCCTACACGCTACACACACTCGACACCATTAAATAAAAAACAACCTTTTCAGCCGCTAAGCTCGTTTCCAGACTTATTAGTCACCTTTTCAACAACACATGCCAAGAAACTAGCGATAACATCTATCAGGGTAACTTCCCTCTCCACAGCTGAATCAATGTTGTGATGACGTCAAGTGGTCCACGTCGGCAGGCTTAACATCTCACACTGTAATACCATAACATGTTTCCTGTTCTCCCCCTCATACAAAAGCTTTCAACGGGCCAGCGATCACACAGCTGGCTCGCATGATTGCTCCCTTTCAGGCCGATCAGATCAAATCCCAGAAGGATCAAATCCTAGTCCCTGCTTCTCCTTTTGTCCCATGCTCACATCCCAATTGGGACTTCGAAATATACCGTGACATATATTATGTCACGGTAGTAAGCTTGATAGACGAAGTTGTTTCCTCACACCGTTTAGCGGCGAATCCGTCCCAGATGCTCAGGAGATACCGCTCAGCGTAGCTGGCACAGCAAAGAGCCGATGAACCATTGGAACAACACTTGTTAACGGGCTCCCCTCCCCAACAATCATCTCCACAGCCTCCCTTTTCTGAGGTCGTTTGCATCACCTACAGAGGTGTCATTGTTTGAATTTGAAGAAATTCAGTTAGATGGGACACTTTGAAGTCACTCCTTGGTTTGTTAAGAGAGAAGCTCTCCTCCATACGTTCTCCCACAGGAAGACTGTCCTACCCTTGGTTTTCCCAAGTAGTCAAACACCCACATACTGATCCCTTTCCAAAAACCCCCACCTTAAATACCTCGACATGTCTTTTCCTTACAATCCTTACTTCACTCCTTCCTCTTCGTTCCTTCGTCTCCTCCTCCTTCTCTTTTTTATTCTTAATTTTTCTTCCTTCCCTCCATTCGTCCTTCCCTTTGCCCTTCCCTCCCACCTACCCATGCCTGCCTCCCTGGAGGGGTCACCTCCATCAGACTCCAAAAGGGGGTTCCTTCAGCCCCTCAAAAGACCACTCACCCATGGCCTTGCCCCCCTTCCTCCCTATACCACTGTTGAGAGGGGGGGATTAAGGCAATCATCATCAAAGTGTGTTGAGGTCTAGAAGCAGGGGAAGAGCTATTTAAGAGATATTTTGAGTATTTGAATGAGCTAACTTGAGCTCTGGATCCTCCTTTAAAAGGTGCCTGGTTTCGGGGAACTGTTTACTTGTAAAGCTTGCTATTAACAGCAAATTCTGGGGTGAATTGATAATGGCCAGAAACGGCATGTCTGTGTTTCTATATACACATTTGTGAATACACTTGCATACGGTGCATCCGTATGCAACTGGATATATCTTCCTAGTCATCCACACTGCAATAAGGTGTAGGCCTCCATCATCCATACATTGATAGACAGGTGATGCGGTGCCGTAGATTACATTCCTCGGTGGTCCAGAAATGTCCCACAATGTGTGGGAACAGGGCACCATACCTCTCCTCTGTCCAGCTGTGCTCACTATGCTGTGGCTGAACGTGGCCTTAGTGGACCCCTACACACCGAGGGGACCTCAACCCCGTTCAAAGGTCCAGGGTCGGCCCTCCTTTGATCAGTCGTGTGGGTGTGTCTCCACTCCACCACTCTGAATGGCTCGTGGCGGAGTCATGTGGAGAGGCCCAGCAGGACCCCGGGGACAGCAACAGGGGATAGACCCGGTGTGGTCTTAGGGAGGACGGACCTTGTCCCAAAGGGTCTGGATTATAGATCCACCTGGAGCTCGGCATTCCTCACATAACTGGAAAATGACTGTTGTCTATATATGAGTGTTCAGAGCGAGAAACCTCAGAGAAATGGCTGTGTTAATGACCATTTAAAATACTCCATCTACATCGCTCTCTCTCTATAAACACAGCCTCTTATTCTTCTCCAATTCCTCTCGCTCACTTCCTCTCTCTTTAATTTCTTTATTTCAACCCATATTTGAAGGCTTTGAAGTCCTGTCTAAGTTCCTGCTGAGCTCAAACAGAGCTGCAGTTGAAAGCGTTTTCATCCCCTGGGCGCAAAATGCATTTTCCGTTCAGGACAGAATATATTTATAAATGACTATACAATTATACTATCATTGCTTTTTTGCCCAGTAAAAATAGGACAAAAGAAATGAATAGGTGGAATTACTTTTTCCTCATTGTTAAAGTATATTTATTACCATTTGTTTATGTTGAGGGCTCTTTCAATACCTCTGCTGAAATTGAGAAACAATTGTTTATAGATTTCCATTTGGCGGCAGGGGATTTTAATTTAGTCCAGGTTTTCTTTGATTCCAATCTAAACATCTAGATTGTTCCAGATGCTGAGCGAGAGAAAACAAACATACTGTTGCCCTGTTAACACAACTATATCAATAGGCACCCAGAGACAGAGACAGAGGGATCTATGTCCACTTGGAAGCAAAAAACTCACACTGGAATCAGGCTCGAAAACAAGTCAATACTCCCTCTCGCTGGTATCGAAGGGAGGCGTCCACACAGAACAAAACGATGTGTTATCGGTGTTTGTGTGCCTGTGCATGTTTGTGCACGTGTCTGTGAGCGTGTGTGTGTGTGAGTTCCACTCTACCGCTCCATACCTCTCTGGTCTTGGCAGCCCGGCTGGTCTTCTGAACTCCACAGATCTGCTTCTGCAGCCGGAGGTTGGTCTCCTGGAGATGACCGATCTTCTCGATCAGCCGGCAGATGTGCTCCAGGTAGCCCAGGCCCGAGCCTAGAGGGGTGTTAGAGCCAGCCTGCTGGACCTAGAGAGAGCCATGTCAAGAGTTACTATGGCCCTAGAGAAAACCATGTCAAGAGGTACGATTAGAGGCTGTGTTTTGCCGTTAAGCAGAGAGGCCCAACGTTCAACCAGAGGTAGGAGATGGATCCTAATGGGGAGTTTGACTCTGTGCTTGGGGCGATTCCTGAGTTGATGTGTCTGCACTTTAAAATGTTTGTGTGTAATTGTATAACAATTTGTAATGGGTTTAGACACATTCCTTGGATCAGATACACAACTTCTGCTGAGGAGCTGGTGTGCGTTGACCCAAAGCAGATTATGCGTACGAGTGAAACATGTTAAGCATACATGCAAGAATATTAGTAGTAACTAGTACAGTGTATTACTCGTACTGTACAAACTATCACAAAGATTAAGCAGACTGTGAAAGGACTGCAGGATTCAAACCCAATACTCTCCTTGTTGTCTCTTTTACGCATGTTTGAAGTAAGTTCCACACAATGTGAATGCTTTTAATATCTGGTATCAGTTTGACAGCGTGTAAAAGCATTCCACTGGCCCAGCGGCGGCTTGTCTCTGTAAATCTGCACTAACACTGAGCAGAAATGAAACGGGATGACGAAAACCACTCTCTTTATCTGCAGGGCTCTCCTCTTCCTCGCGTTTAATTGCATAATCATCACATACCACAAGCAGAATGTGGGGTTTTAGCAGGGGCTGGTTGATGGATTGTGGGGTCGTGGTTCCCGTTGTAATTAAAGATGCATTATGGGGTACTGTGTACTCAAGCATCCCAGATAGCCCCTGTTAACGTATGTTTCACGGTCCCCGACAGGAACGTTGTTATGATTATTAAAGCTGTAGAGCTGAGATAAAGATAAGATAGAAGATATGGAAAGACTGGGTTTACCGTTGTTAACACTAACTGGCAGGCGATCGCTGTGGCATGAGAGGCCTGCTGCTTGGAAACCAGGCAGTCGAGACTGTGAAATTTTATTTGGATGGAATTTTTGTAGAATGTTAAGCGTACAAAGTAAACCGTTAAGAAATCACTGGGCGGGGGGGGGGGTTTACGTGATATCCGCGGCCTGACGCACCTTGGCCCGGGAGGTGCAGATGTTCACGTTTTAGTGTGGAAACCAAAAAAAAGCATTCCGAGAAGGTCATTTTCGACCAAATATTTACACAATCGTCAACATTCCAAAAAGTGTCCCAACAAAAGCAGGATGCGAGATCAGGTTGGGGGCCTCCTCACCCGCCCCCCCCCCCCCCCCCCCCCCCCACCACCACCACCACCACCCCTCTTCCGAAGCCCCCTTTCCCGTGCCACTGACCGCAAAAAAAAAACATGGCTGGGAACCAAACAATGGGACACTGGAGCCTAACTCATGTCACTGGTTTCCTGTGAGGTAGGATGACGTGGTTGCACTACACGTTTAAGCATCAAGTATTTCCCCTGAATTATTTTCTCTTTCTGAGGACGTTTTTCTTGCAAATGCTTTGAAGATCCATCGTTAGAATGTGTCAGTGTGGTGTCTTGGCGGGGCCGGGTTTGTTTGGGTTGAGTCACAAACTCAGTGAAACACATCCATTCACACAGACAATACAGCATTTCCCTTCTTCCTCTGTGTGTCCCAGGAGGACACTGAAGTAGGAATATGTGGCGGAATGTGAAACTTGTGGGTGGGTTTGATAGTTCACATGAAACCGTCACACCGTTCCAATGGATCGGACATACATCATATCCTCAGATCCAAACAAAGTTTTAACAATGCCTTCAAACAACATTTGACCAAAATGAAACTTTTAAATGATACGTATTCGCATCATAGATGCTAATGGCCGATAATATATATAGCTTGTATTTGTAAAGCAGTATCCATAGTTGTTTTACATATTCGCAGCATAGGCCTACATGCTAATGGTCGATAATACAGACTATATTTGAAAAGCAGTATCCATAGTTGTATTATGTATTCGCTGCATACATGCTAATGGGCGAAAATACAGCTTGCATTTTGTACAACAGTATTCAGTTGTATTACGTTTTCGCTGCATAAATGCTGATGTGCAAGAATACAGCTTGCATTTGTAAAGCAGTATCCATAGTTGTATAATTCTTCAACCTTCCACAATAAATCAAGTGATGGAAAAGTCCCAAGCACCTGCGAGCGTGTGAGATCCCAGAATAACAGTGAAGATCTCATGGAAACAAACATGGCCTCCATCTCTGGCCTCCACTGCAATGTTTCCACCTCTCTCTTCCTCAGGGCTGCTTCCCGAACTTTCTTCCAGAAAACATGACAGGGATGGAAAGGAATGAGGCGCCAGATGTGGGGTGAGCGAAGTGATAGCGATAGAGGGAAAGGTGCTTTGGATCGCCTGGCCCGGATCGTCTTCCTGTGGTCTCCTGTGTGCGTACCCTGAGGTATGTCTTTCACCAGGTCACTGTTCAGAGTTGATTCACTCGCCCCTGCCTTGCTCTGGGTCTAGCTAATGTTCTGTTTAGCCAGTAATTCACTTTGAACCACATACCAAAAGGTCTGCATTAAGTTATTATGTAAATGTGTTATACATTTCAGTTGGAAAAATATCTGATCGTCATTTGTGATGTTAGTTAAAAGGTTTGTTACATTTTTTGCATTTGGATAGCAGTAAAACATGTATTTGTGGCATGAAAGGAGATTCACATAAACGATTCAGTTTGAGATAAACCTACTGGTTATTTCTCTTTTTACAACAATTTTTGGACTCAAGTTTGGAAGAACGGCCGCACTCTATGTCTTTTAAATGAATGGCACTTCAAACAAGCCCATGGTGAGCGAAATTAATCGCACATTAATCTCACATGCCTGCAATTAACTGTGAACACTCATGCGCTACAGCTGAGGAATTTCTCAGAGGCCATTGCGCGGTTTTCAACGAAGCATCAGGGTGTTCCAGGTTTTACCGCTCAGTGCTGATGAGGAAAGTATGCTTTGAATTCACTCCATAGATATAGAGAACATGATATCAGACAACATATAAACAATCCCACATGAATGACATCGCTGGCAGACAAATATTAATACTTCTGCAATTAACTGGAAAAACCCAACAACTACAGTTACATATCTACAGCGAGGCATATTTATTTTTATTTTTGGACTAACAAGCTACAGTTAAGCCTGTGTGTGTGTGTCCCTACCATTATATACCTCTTCCATGCACCACAGACTTTAATTACCAGCAAAAGCAGCTAAAAGGAATTACATTATTGGCAAGGGTGACAAGTGACGACAACCAAGATGTGTACGACTGTACCTCCTCTGTCAGCGACGGACCTCCTAAACCAAACTGCGGTGGGCCCCAGAGAACGCAAAAACAAAAGGAAAACCCCTCGCCACTCTCTCCTTTCCCCGCAGGAGCCCTCCGCAGCCTATCAAAGGCCCTTTATCTGGCTAGATATGTGAGTAATTTGAGCTATTTGACACCTGTTTGATGCATCCAGGTAGGCCCGCAAGTTTTGAGGGGCCCCCGTGGGAGAATAGGCCGGCCCTCAGATGAGAGAGGGGCCGGCGGTCGGTGACAATATCTACCGAGCAATCTGCGCTCCCTCAACACAGATGAACAGGTGCTGCGTGACATGGGGGTAGGGGGTGGGGGGGGGGGAGGTAGAGAAAAAAACATTCTCTTGTACTGTAAAGAGTGGCGGACCTCTGCACCCCCCCCCCCCCCCCCCCCCCCCCCATCCGCCCCTGTGCTCTCGTGTGGTTTAGGGTTTTCCTGACGGGCGCAGAGATATACAAGCCCTGGCCGGTCCCTTGAAAAGGTTGCTTTGAACGTCACATAGTTGTGGAGGACGGGAGGAAAGAGAGGGGCGGAAAGGTGGTCAGATACCTGGGAGCTGTGATTCCGACGTCGAGGAAGATGTTTCTAGAAGATGTTAGAGTGAAAGGTGAAGAAATGTACTGTACCTGTGATCTCTGCCCTGGAAACATGGATTGGATTCATTGCTCCGTTTTCTTTCTTCTTTTTTTTTCAATGACTGAAGAAGAACATTGTTTGTGCTGGGAAATTGGCTGAAGTTCATGGAAGTAACGGTTGGGTCTACCTTCACTGTGGCATTTTGACCCATTAATAAACCAAAAAGGTTTCGCCCCCCCCCCGCCGCTCCAGAGATCCAGAAATCAAAATCGGTCAAATAAATAACTATGTTAAGCCTATAGTAACATCGCTCACCATCACAATACTTAAATTAATGGATTGTTATTTCTCAATATTGGCACATTTCTGCATTAAGAATGATCATTATATGTATTCCACAATTCCACTCTATTTTTGTTATACATTGCTACTCTTTTTTTTTGTTGCAATTTGAGAACCAGGTCAGGTGATGAAAGGGAGGGGGGGATAGGTTTCCCGGTGGTTATGACAGGTGTGCAGCTCACACACCTGTCAGCTGCTCTTTCAGATGATTCTCTGTTTTCACTTTCTCAAGCTGAAGAAGTCCATCTCTTTGATCCCCTGAAAATGAACGTTGCCTTCATACTTACCAGGAACTCTTTAGCAAGTGCACGGTTGAAGTCAATAGATTAGACTGTCAAACGTATTTTAAATCACTTCTGCCGATATTTTATTATTGGGGTCTTAGCTTTTTGTTTGGCATGTTGTAAATTAAGGTTTTTCTTGAAAAGTATTGTTACATTTATTTTCGTTACGATACGACTTTTCTAAAGCTTTTAAACTCTGCAGATAAGGCTGTCAAAGAAATTTTATAAGGAATTGCCATTTGAAGAAATTTATCTAAGAGGGTTTTAAATAGGGCTGTACATTGTATGTATTACTTAATTTCTATGCCTCCGCAACCATGATGAAAATTAGTTGTTTACCGTGACCGAGTTGAGATGCCGTAATTAAGGGGGGCGGGGGTGATAATTACAGATAATGACAGGACGTCGTAAATCTCCTGGTGACATGGTGACATGACATGGTCTTCTAGAAGAACTTGAACACATCTTCTAGCAGAGCCTGAACATGTCACTTATTCATAAGTCTCTTACCTCGCTGAGTCGGCAGCACTCATCCATGTAGTCCTCAAGGCTGTCACTCGTACTGCTCTTCCTCAGGGCTGATGTCGACGGAAGGAACACATCTTCCTCCTCCTTGCCTTCTTGGATCTCAGTATTGGGCTGTTCCCTTGGCCCCTCCTCCTCCTCCTCCTCCTCCTCCTCAACCGCCACTTGAGGTTCAGAAGTCACAACCTGAGCCACGGAATCTGGAGATCTTTCAAGAACATCTACATAACAGGCCTCCAACGGGTCCTCCATTACAGTCATGTCCGTCAGCTCCATGCAAAAACTAACTCCCTCCTCTGTCATTGTTGATTGGAGGAGGGTGTCCTCAAGGACACCGCCAATGTCCTCAACGTCATGGCCATTGTCCTCAATGCCGTCGCCATCGTTGCTGCCAACGTTGTCAACAACGTCATCGCCAACATTGCTGCTAACGTCGTCGACAACGTCGTCAACAACGTCGTCGACAACGTCGTCAACAATGTCGTCAACAACGTCGTCACCAACGGTGTCACCAACATCCTCGCAAACGTCCTTTCCATCAGCGTCCTTGGTTTGTTTCTCCTCTGACTCAGCCGTTGTGCTCGACGATACCCGCTCATCGGAAACTGGGGCTGAAGCTTTAAGGTGGCAGGAGTCGCAGGAAGACTCTCGGCTGTGCACCACGAAGCTCTGCTCCGAGCCCGTCGGAGTGGATGGGGAGTTGGCGCCGCTGGGGAGCTCCACTCCCGAGTCCTCCGACTCAAACTTGTACAGCCGGGGCAGCTGGGAGTCTGAGAATATGGCGCACAGGTAGTTGGGAGCGGTCTCCTCCGAACGTGATCCAGGGCCTTCGTTGGCGCGAGAGTTCTCCTCTGTGGTTCTGTTCGGCTCCGAGGCCTCTTGCTCGCAGACGGACACAGAGCAGGAGGAGTTGGAGAAGGAATCTTCCGAAACAAGGAGCTTCTCGCTGAAGTTCTGGAAGACCTTCATTTTGGTGAGGACTACCTCGCTGTCCAGTACCATGTCCCCTTTACCTGGAAGACAGAGAAGGATAAAAACACATTAGATATTGAACACAGCAAGAAGACTCTCTCTGGGAGTGCAACAGGTCATTGCACTTATCTACTTGAATCAACTCTAATTTGTGGCAGGTGTTGTTAGTTACCATATAAGCTAACATTGCCCAATGACATCATCCAATAGTGATTTGTCTTCTCCTTTATTGCAGTGCAATTCGATGATTGCTCTTTAATTAGGCAATTTAAATTTCAATTAAAGGTAATTTCAAGTCCTGCCTAGAAGTTCCTGTTTGGATGTTGAAATATTTAAAACAATATTCTCTTGTTTGCCTGTTGAGGGAATGGGGAATATACTTGGGCCTTTTGGACCTCCCTTTATGTGAAGCATACTTCAGCTGAAGGTAATTTTTTTGGGAGGGAGTTCTTCAGACCGTGAATGACATACAGGCAGGGTCTAAATATGCATAAACTGACAGACAAATATTCCATACCTAAAGTCTTCGGCTTTGCACTTAAACAAGCCTGCATTCTTCAACTCAGGGGGGCTCACAAATGCCATAGGACACACACTGTCTGTCCGTCTGCTCTGAATAACTGTCGAGCTTTGATGTGGCGCTCCATCTAATACCATTACAGGGAGCACTCATATGTGGCCTCTCCTGTTTCCTGCTCAAGGCCATCAGATATGCCTGCCTGTCCCTCACATTTTACACTTTTATGTTCGCTTCAATTACCTTGCTAGCTTTCCAGTCTTTCCCATATACTTTTATTTTCTGCTTTTATGTTATGCAAAGCTAACTTTACATGAAACTAAAATATCACGCTCACTATAGTTCACCGAAAATAAATCAAAACACTTTTCAATCACTACCTTGGTCATTCATTGAATAATTGGTAAATATTATCTTTAACTAGAATAACTTTAAAAATAACGAGCAGTGGTAACTACTAGCCGTAACTAAGCAGCTTAACTAACAGCTAACTGCACATGCAACCTCATGAAAGCGGCTATTTGAGGTGGGGGTAGTTCCCCTGCTGTGAAGTCACACCTGAACAATAGACAAGGTCTGGCATCTTTCTGCCCGCTTGAATCAGATATCTTCCCAAGGCAAATATGAGATTATAAAGCGCTTTGAAGTTGTAAATCCAGAGTTTCTGTTTGCTCTTGAGAGAAACTCAGGCAATGGAAACTGTTCTTTTTTGGATAAAATGGATCTGTGGTCTATTTAGAAAGGAATAGGCAAGCTGTCTTCTTAGTAAAATAGAGAGAATGTACTTTTTATTCAATTATTCTCTAATGTGGACAAGTATATGGAAATGTGTACACATTCAATGGCTTCTTTCTTTGGTGGTTTAGAAGTTGTCATTATGAATGTTGGAGAAGGACAGTTGGAAAAAAACAAAAAAACTGAAATACTATCTACTTGTTTACTCCATGGACGTGTAAGTACAACCGCCATACAGGTCATAGCATAGCAAACAGCATATATCATTAGAATTTATACAATCATTAGAAATCATACAAATAGCATGTGGGGTTTTGGCTTCTCTTTTTATTTTATTTTTTTTACATAGAAACAACACACAGATCCCTGTTTTATTTCACACTGAGGCATTTCGTTTTTTTGAATGCCTTGTTTTGATTTCTGAGGCACCAGTGACTCTTTCCTGTTTGCCATCAGTTTGGGAAAATAAAAGCCCCCTGTTGTGATTGCAATGTTCTGTGATAGGAGAACAGTTCTGCTAAAACAGCGATAGCAGCAGAGCAGGTCTGCTGGAGTGATACCAGCCCTGGACCTGAACCAGGCTATGTCTCTCATCTTTTTATAAACATCAACACCACTGTTTTCGAAAGAGGAGTCAAGCTGTTTGTTCACAGGTGCCAGCCAATGATAAAGTTGTGCTGTTAGATATACACAGATAAGATCAGCAAGTTCTCATAATTTGGGAGGGAATTAAATGGAAAAGACGCCCTTTTTTCAGTGAGGAGAATGTGTGAATGAATGATTTTCACATTGCCGGTAACTTTTGCATCCGTGAAGCCAAAAACTCCTCCTAATATTACGCAAAACTTCCAATAGCAATAAATAATCTGTGCTATGCCTATCAGGTGTATTTTATGTTATTTATTAGCCAAAATACACTGGGACTGTTGTATAGTGGCTTGTGTATAGTGTTGTATATTTCTCATGGATTTGTTTTCTAGAAGTGGGAAAAATCGAAATGCCTGAACTCAGATTTTCAATTTGAAAGCAAACAGAACCAACGGCTATACATAACTCACATGATCTCTGAGCGGAAGCGAAGACGCCCACTTCCTGTTTTCTATGAATGCTGGGAAACAGCTATTAAACCGTTTTCACAGCTTTAGCTCCAGCGACGAAACCAGCCTTGTCTCTAGCTGAGACGCCTTTGTTTCTCCATGTTGACCTCAGAAGGTCCAAGGAGGCACAAACACCCCTGTGATGGCTTTGTTTTTCGTTCTTCTCAATTCTCTTGTGTAATGTGCATGCCCCCAAGTACTGTTTTAACCTGATGATGTCAGCACCTCTCACAGTAATAACACAAACAACGTGATGATGTCGTAAAGACGTGAGTGCATGCACCCACATGCACATTTCTGGTGAGGTAGCATCTTGTAATGACTGCAGTAGATATTGTTTAGACTCGCTGAAAAAGTACCCTACATCTAGAGACACAACTCAACATAGATGTCGAAAAGAATCAAAGAATAAGTAAACCAACCAAACCAGCTATTAACAGACCAACCGAATACAACTACCCAACATATCAACCTGCCAAACAATCAACGAACAATCAGACAAAAAACAAACCGACAACACACGTAGCAATCATCTCACATTGCTTTAGGTTTCTCTTGGCACATCGGTGAGGCATACATCTGTCAACACCCTAACATGAAACCCTGCAACACTTACAGGGTTTAATGTCATGAATACAGATGTAACGCTATAGGTCACGCACAAACTGACGTTTAAGCAAGACATGACTTCATTCCAGTTGTTTCTCACCTGCATTTTGACAGGCCACCCGACACCTGTGACTGTTCTCCCGTAAGACTCATCCCAACACTACAAATCAGGGCGGCCGGAGAAGAGAGGATGCCAGACAATTTCTATCATTAGCAGATGCTTTACTACAAGGTCGGTTCCAAGGGAGACTGAGGCCAATCAAAGCATACGATCAATATCGGAGCGACAAAACATTTAGGTGAATTACTAAGTGTACAATCAATTCATCATAGTGTCATATATCTTTGGGAATTTCAATCAAGGCAATGTGACGTTGGCCGTTTCTAAGTCCCCAATAAGCATAACCATTCTAAATCCCTCAACTATTTTCAATCAACATGAAGTACACATGACCTTACAGCAACATATAGAAACTTAGCAGGCACCCTGGAATATGGGTTATTATCTCCCGTGAGAGAACGAGCACATCGAGTTCAACAGAGGAGAGCGCTGGATCAAATCACCAACACCAGAATGTAGTTCACCAGCTACGCCGGATATGAAATGGAATGAATGGCAAGGAATGTTTTGTCCCCTTTATTAAAT